>NC_083640.1:3646195-3779452 GCF_963576545.1 Limanda limanda
TTCGAGCTTCTTCTCCTCGACCTGCTTTGTATCATTGTGTTGTTTTGTGTACTTGTTGTAAAACAGAAGTAAACTGGGGCCTGGGAGTGTGAGTACTAGCTACGTCATAGAAGTGTTGTGTTGATGTGTTTCTTACGATGGGCGTGGCAGGGAGGATGAGGCTGCCGGCAGCTTCCTGGTCCAGAATGGTCACGGTTGCCGTGGTGATCTCCCCCAGCACCGCCTCCACAGGGTCATCGGGGCCGAGGACCAATGAGAAGGACTCGTGCCACTCCCTGTCCTCATTGGACAGGATCTCCACCTTGAACAGGATGTGGTCCATTCCTACGAAGCAAAGAAACCAGACAATTCGTGACGAGTTCGTAAATCAGGTCTTTTCTTCACCCGAGGATCTTCGGCACTGACCGGGGGGGAACTTCAGAACCCGGCTCTTGGGGTTGTAGTCCACGCCGGACTGGGCCGATCCGTCCCGGGTGCTGCAGCGGATCTTGGAGGTCCGGTCCAGGTCGCCCCCCCGGACCACCTTGATGTTCAGCACCTCGATCCCGTCCGGACCCGGAGGTTCTCGCACCTGATAGGACGCCTGCTCGAACTCGATGGTGGGAGCTGCAGGAGGAGAAGAAGAAGAGAAGAGGTCACAGTGCTGCCCCCTGGTGGTGACTTAACCCCTTGTAGACGAATTTGCCTCAAACCCCTTTACGGTCTTTTTATCCCACTAATGCCTGATGATGCAAATACTACACAAACCATGAATTTATTGGAAGCACTCTGCTGCCATCTAGTGGTCGGAGTGTAAAATACATACTAGCCCCTTGGTACTGTGCAGCAAAGTTTTTTTGAGATATCAAGCTGTATTTGAAATACTGTGATGATGGAACAGCAATGATTGTACAGAAACATATGTTGTTATTAAATTTCCAGCAAAAGCAGCATCAATATAATAATCTACATAACAGAGACTGGACAATTTGTTAAATTACGGTTATTCCCCTTTATGCCTAATGTCGCTAATTTGCCTCATTCCTAAATTTTATATCTATTGTATATGCTGTATTGAAATTAACAATCTCAACTTAATTTAGCATCTGTATGACAGCCAAAAACACAAATAATAATTTTTTTATATAATTGGAAATTAATTCAGGCAATAAGGGGTTAAGACCACCAGCACTCAGTGGGATTCATCACAGCTGCCTCTTCTACATACCATACAGATAGATTGATAGATAAATAGATAAATAGATAGATAGATAGATAGATAGATAGATAGATAGATAGATAGATAGATAGATAGATAGATAGATAGATAGATAGATAGATAGATAGATAGATAGATAGATAGATAGATAGATAGATAGATGAATAATAGATAGATAGATAGATAGATAGATAGATTGATAGATAGATAGATAGATGAATAATAGATAGATAGATAGATAGATTGATAGATAGATAGATAGATAGATAGATAGATAGATAGATAGATAGATAGATAGATAGATAGATAGATAGATAGATAGATAGATAGATAGATAGATAGATAGATAGATAGATAGATAGATAGATAGATAGATAGATAGATAGATAGATAGATAGATAGATAGATAAATAGAGAGATAGATAGATAGATAGATAGATAAATAGATAGATAGATAGATAGATAGATAGATAGATAGATAGATAGATAGATAGATAGATAGATAGATAGATAGATAGATAGATAGATAGATAGATAGATAGATAGATAGATAGATAGATAGATAGATAGATAGATAGATAGATGAATAATAGATAGATAGATAGATAGATAAATAAATAGATTGATAGATAAATAGAGAGATAGATAGATAGATAGATAGATAAATAGATAGATAGATAGATAGATAGATAGATAGATAGATAGATAGATAGATAGATAGATAGATAGATAGATAGATAGATAGATAGATAGATAGATAGATAGATAGATAGATAGATAGATGAATAATAGATAGATAGATAGATAGATAGATAGATAGATTGATAGATAGATAGATAGATAGATAGATGAATAATAGATAGATAGATAGATAGATAGATAGATAGATAGATAGATAGATAGATAGATAGATAGATAGATAGATAGATAGATAGATAGATAGATAGATAGATAGATAGATAGATAGATAGATAGATAGATAGATAGATAGATAGATTGATAGATAAATAGAGAGATAGATAGATAGATAGATAAATAGATAGATAGATAGATAGATAGATAGATAGATAGATAGATAGATAGATAGATAGATAGATAGATAGATAGATAGATAGATAGATAGATAGATAGATAGATAGATAGATGAATAATAGATAGATAGATAGATAGATAGATAGATAGATTGATAGATAAATAGAGAGATAGATAGATAGATAGATAAATAGATAGATAGATAGATAGATAGATAGATAGATAGATAGATAGATAGATAGATAGATAGATAGATAGATAGATAGATAGATAGATAGATAGATAGATAGATAGATAGATAGATAGATAGATAGATAGATAGATAGACAGATAGACAGACAGACAGACAGACAGACCACCAGCACTCAGTGGGATTCATCACAGCTGCGCCCTCTGCTTACCATCTTCATCGTTAGTGATGGTGATGGTGACGATGTCGCTCACGCCCACCATGGCGCCGCTCCAGTGGTCGCCCAGCGGCGTCCCAAGATGCACCTGGAACTCCTCCTCCGGCTCGAACACGGAGTCGTCGTTGATGTGGACCGTGCAGTTCTTCACCTGGAAGCAACGAAAAATGAATTTTAATGAGCGAATAAAAACGCGAATAAAAACAACAACAGAAAACAAACAAACAGATAAATGGATGATTCTACCTTCTCTCCTTTGAGGAACGTGATCCGCGACTCGTCGGCGTTTCTTCTCTCCTCGAAGTCGTCCATCACCATGGCCGACATGGTCCTGGTGAAGCATCGCACCGAGGACTTGAAGGACAGGTCTCCGGATCGGACGATGGGGATGTGGAGGACGCTCTCCTTCTCCTTCACCGTGTAGGCGCTCTTTGTGAACTGCATGCTGGGAACTGAGAGAGGGAGAGAAGTTGTTTTTGATTGTATCAAATCAAAATCAAATCAAATCAAAGTTTATTGTCACATGACAGCACCATGGGAGCAGTGAAATTCTTGGGACATGGCAGACAGCATCTACACTGTAGACGGGCTTTACAAAAATTTAAAAAATTGACATACCATATAACATATAACATATAACATATAACATATAACATATAACATATAACATGGTGGGGAATATTAAATTTAAAAAATATGAATATATATGTAGTAAGAACGTAGTAAGTGGGACCTGTGATCTTGTGACCTGGCAGGCAAGGGCTTTACAAAATAAAAATAAAATAACATACCATATAACATATAACCTCTAACATATAACATATAACATATAACATAATAAAATGAAGCAGCAGTTTACCGGGTGAAGGAGTGGGGAATATTAAATTTAAAAAATATGAATATATATGTAGTAAGTACGTAGTAAGTGGGACCTGTGATCTTGTGACCTGGCAGGCAAGGGCTTTACAAAATAAAAATAACATACCATATAACATATAACCTCTAACATATAACATAAAACTTAGCAAAATGAAGCAGCAGTTTACCAACAGTTTGAAGCAGGGGGGAATATTAATTAAATAATATGAATATATGTGTAGTAAGAGTATTTGTATTTGTTGGTGGAGCAGAACGTACATATGTTCAGAAGCCTTACGGCCTGGGAGAAGAAGCTGTTTTTAAGTCTGGTCTCTGTCTTCTATCAAAAGAGAAGAGGAATGACACTTACTGTCCTGGAAGGTGTCGCTGATGACCACGTTGGCCTCGTACGGCTCCTGAAGGACCGCCCCCTGTGGAGAACTGAGGAAGACCACGAAGGACTCGGACCCCTCGATGGACGGGTTCTGGATGTCGTCCATGATGGTCAAACTGCAGGTCTGTAGAAACAGAGGCAGCAGGATGAAGAACAAGCGAAGAGGACGTTTTGTAACGAGACCATCTGAGACTCCATCCTCACCTCCTGAGTCTTGCCGGGTCTGAACTCCACCTTCTTGGAGCTGGGGATGTAGTCCACCCCCGGGCTGGCGGAGGGGGGGTCTGAGGGTCGAGTGGCGCACCACACGGAGGTCAGCGAGGACAGATCGCTGCCGTGACGCAGCACCGGGATCTCGATCGTGCCTGCAGGTTGGAAAAGGATCAGGTGTTATTCAAAGTGTCGAACGAGGGAAACGAGACGAGAAGTGAAAACATCAGACGACCTCCGGTGAGTCCGACGCCGCTTCGCTCCACGGGTCTGAGATCATGAAGGCGAGGACCAATCACAGCAGAATAAATTGCGGTGACTAATTGTGACGTGTGTTAAATGAGGCGTGGTTGATGCCTTTATTCAAGAGTTAAACCCGTGTCAGAGAGAGAGAGAGAGAGAGAGAGAGGGATGGATGGATGGATGGATGGATGGATGGATGGATGGATGGATGGATGGATGGATGGATAGATAGATAGATAGATAGATAGATAGATAGATAGATAGATAGATAGATAGATAGATAGATAGATAGATAGATAGATAGATAGATAGATAGATAGATAGATAGATAGATAGATAGATAGATAGATAGATAGATAGATAGATAGATAGATAGATAGATAGATAGATAGATAGATGGATAGATGATAGATGGATAGATGGATAGATGGATGGATAAAGAGAGAGAGAGAGCAAGAGCGAGAGCGAAAGCGAGAGTGAGAGAGAGAGAGAGAGAGAGAGAGAGAGAGAGAGAGAGATGGATAGATAGATAGATAGATAGATAGATAGATAGATAGATAGATAGATAGATAGATAGATAGATAGATAGATAGATAGATAGATAGATAGATAGATAGATAGATAGATAGATAGATAGATAGATAGATAGATAGATAGATAGATAGATAGATAGATAGATAGATAGATAGATGGATAAAGTGAGAGAGAGAGAGAGAGAGAGAGATAGATAGATAGATAGATAGACAGATTGATAGATAGATAGATAGATAGATAGATAGATAGATAGATAGATAGATAGATAGATAGATAGATAGATAGATAGATAGATAGATAGATAGATAGATAGATAGATAGATAGATAGATAGATAGATAGATAGATAGATATATAGATAAATAAATAGATAGATAGATAGATGGATAGATTGATTAATAGATAGATGGATAAAGAGCGAGAGAGAGAGATAGATAGATAGATAGAGAGATAGAAGGATGGATGGATGGATGGATGGATAGATAGATAGATAGATAGATAGATAGATAGATAGATAGATAGATAGATAGATAGATAGATAGATAGATAGATAGATAGATAGATAGATAGATAGATAGATAGATAGATAGATAGATAGATAGATAGATAGATAGATAGATAGATAGATGGATAAAGTGAGAGAGAGAGAGATAGATAGATAGACAGATTGATAGATAGATAGATAGATAGATAGATAGATAGATAGATAGATAGATAGATAGATAGATAGATAGATAGATAGATAGATAGATAGATAGATAGATAGATAGATAGATAGATAGATAGATAGATAGATAGATAGATAGATAGATAGATATATAGATAAATAAATAGATAGATAGATGGATAGATTGATTGATAGATAGATGGATAAAGAGCGAGAGAGAGATAGATAGATAGATAGATAGATAGATAGATAGATAGATAGATAGATAGATAGATAGATAGATAGATAGATAGATAGAGAGATAGAAGGATGGATGGATAGATAGATAGATAGATAGATAGATAGATAGATAGATAGATAGATAGATAGATAGATAGATAGATAGATAGATAGATAGATAGATAGATAGATAGATAGATAGATAGATAGATAGATAGATAGATAGATAGATAGATAGATAGATAGATAGATAGATAGATAGATAGATAGATAGATAGATACCAGATCACCAGACACTTACTCTTGTTTCAATACTTTGAACACTGAAACAGCTCAGACTGAATTACTTGGATAAAGCAGTTTCTCTTTATTTCCCCACAGAGATTATAAACTTTAATAATTAACTTCCCTGCAACATCTTCTCGAGACAAAAAGCAAAAAACAAGCGATGAAAACAGAGGAAGGAAACTCAGACCTGCGTCTTCGCTGAAGGTGAAGGTGGCGTTCCCCAGGGTCACGGTGGACGCATCGTTGGGTCCGTCGATGACCACCTTGGCCACGGTCACCCCCCCCACGCGGGCGTTGTCCGAGGCGTCCGACAGCACCAGCTCGAACTCCTCCGACAGCTCGTACTCGCTGTCGTCGATGAGCTTCACGTCGCAGGTGGACATGCTGACGCCCGGGCCGAAGATCACCCGGTTGTCGCCCGTCATGCCGCGGCTCTTGTAGTCGGAGCCGGACTCCAGCGCCTGGAGGCTGCTGCCCTGAGCCGTCCGGGCCACGGTGTAGCAGAGAGCCGACACCGTGCTGGAGGTGTCACCTGGGGACAGGGGGGGGGGGGGGCACTGACCTTCAGGATCCGGAACTCAACAGATACACTGATTCTAACTTTATAATATTGTATTTTAAAATGAAATGTAGATAGCCTGTTATATATTTGAAGACCAATGTCGTCTGTATGAATATGAGAATGAAAGAACAAGGAAATGTTTTGGACAATCTGAAGTGGTACATAGCTGTTAATATGGAGGTGATATAATATATAGTAATTATTGATTTTCAATCATATATACTGACTTAAATATATTTCCCATATTATAACACTCATTCTTGCCAGAAGTGCCTTTTGAGTATTTAATGCTTTATGTACTAATTTCTAGATTTTCACATATTTATATATTTTTATATAGATATGTTTATTTCTAAATAAATGTTACTGTGAATAAATATTAGAAAAAGTGAGTAAATAAGAAGTAAATAGTGAGTAAATATATATTGTTTTTTATTGTTTTTCTTATGTGTGTCGTATTTATTGTGTTTTTATGTTTCTATGTTCATGGTATGCACCAATAACCAGAGCAAAATCCAGGTAGGTGTAAATCTACTTGGCAATAAATACTTTCTGATTCTGATTCTGATTCTGAGAGATCATGTCCTGTGAAGATATATCACATTCAAGAGGTGACCTTGACCTTTGACCTCTCAGTAGCTGGACTATAGACTATGATGGCGCCACGAACGGCTGCCTCGGTGTGTTGGTGCGCACTTCTGTGTTTGTTCTTTTATCTTTTATATATTTTTATATAGATATGTTTATGTCTAAGTAAATGTTACTTTGTATAAATATTACAAAAAGTGAGTAAATAAGAAGTAAATAGTGAGTAAATCAATATTGTTTTTTATTGTTTTTATTATGTGTGGTGTATTTATTGTGTTTTTATGTTTCTATCTTCATTGTATGCACCAATAACCAGAGCAAATTCCCGGTAGGTGTAAACCTACTTGGCAATAAATACCTTCTGATTCTTCTGATTCTGATTCTGAGAGATAATGTCTCGTGAAGATATATCACATTCAAGAGGTTGACCTTGACCTTTGACCTCCCAGTAGCTGGACTATAGAACCCTCCTCCTGAACAGGCAACCCACTATGGCACTGTGCAATAACCCTGGATCTGTATTATAACCACTGTAGAGTTACTCCTGGAATTATATATTTATTATAATTATATTTATTTACTTCACCCCTACTGTATAACCGTAATACTCATACTGTTTAATATTTATCGCTGCACTTCTTTTCTTTCTTTTTCCTAGACCATCGTACTGTTTGTATTGTTTTGGTTTGTGATGAGAGCCACTTCACCATCGTCAAATTCCTTGTTTGTGTGAACTTACTTGGCCAATAAAATCTGATTCTGATTCTGAGAGATAAAGTCCTGTGAAGATATACCACATTCAAGAGGTGACCTTGACCTTTGACCTCCCAGTAGCTGGACTACAGACCCCTCCTCCTGTGCAGCGGCTCCTCACCTTTCCTCTCGATGGGAGCGTGGATGAACCCGGTGCTCTCGTTGATGTGGTAGATCTTCTTGTGGAACTGCAGCGTGGGCTCGTCCTCGGTGTCGTTGACGTGGACGACGGCTCGGGTGTTTCCTCCGAGCAGCGCGTACACGGGCATGCTCAGCTCCACGTGGAACAGCTCCATGCCCTCGAACCTCCATGCCCTCGAACACTTTGTCGTCGTTGATGACGATGGTGCAAACCTTGGTGTCCTCGCGCTCGTCGAACTGGACCTGGAGATAAAATTATACTTTAGTTTTTAGTGAATTAATTAGTGACAATAATGGAGAAGTGTCTTAAAACGAGCAGAAACAAAACTGTGAGCAGGACGTCGGGAGTTTGTTTAATAAAAATAATCAATTACTGTTTTCTAAGAGGCAAAAAAACAGTTCAGGTAAGACTTTAATAATCCAGAAGGAAAGAATTGTTCCAGCTTGCTCCAAATTACAGTCCAGAACAATATAAGGTAGAATAGAATACAGAAAAAAACCACAGTAAAGAAATAAAATGAAGCATATCGAGAGAAACTTTCAGTTAACTACAGGGACGATGAGTAGAAATTAAATTATAAAGGATGAAGATAAATAGAATATTGCACATGATAATAAATGAATGCGATGATGAACAAAAACAGTTTTGTTGCACATATTGCACGAGTGGTGATATTGCACATGAAAAAGAAAGAACAAGCCTCGTAATATTGTAATAAAGTTGTGAGAAAATCAAAGGTTACTTGTCCAGCGGCAGCAAGAGGGATAAATTATGCTTTTGTTCTCAGTGAATTTATTAGTGACAATAATGGAGGAATGTCTAAAAACGAGCAGAAACAAAACTGTGAGCAGGACGTCAGGAGTTTGTTTAATCAAAAATAATCAAATACTGTTTTCTAAGAGGCAAAAAAGCTGTTGAGTTAAGACTTTATTAATCCAGAAGGAAATTCTTGTGCCAGTTTGGTCCAAATTACAGTTCAGAAAAATATAAGGTAGAATAGAATACAGAAAAAAACATAGTGAAGAATTAAGTCTAAAATACGAGTGAAGATTAGAATAAAGTAAAAATATAAGTGTATTGTAAATTAAATAAAATGAGGCATATTGAGAGAAACTAATACTTAACTACAGGGATGATGAGTAGAAATGAAATGATAAAGGAGGAAGATAAATAGAATATTGCAAATTATATAGAAATTTAAATATTGCACATGATAATAAATGAACGAGATGATGAACAAAAACAGTTTTGTTACACAAATTGCACGAGTGGGGATATTGCACATAAAAAAGAATGAAGAATCATCAAAATATTGTAATAATGATGTTCTGGAATTTAATTGTATTTATTTGTATTTGTCTAATTATGTCTTTATTTACTTCCATTTATTCTTATATTTTTATATTTGTATATTTTTTTTAATTATTTTATTTAATCTTATTTTAAGTTATTTGATTTCTGCCTCTTTTTCTTTAGTGTTTGATTGTGGGTTGGGGGTGTTCATAAACGTTTGTATGTTTATAAATGTTTGAATGTATGTTTCTTATATGTAAAACTCAATAAATAATGATGTTCTAATAAATACAATGATAAATAAAAATCCAAAGTTACCTGTCCAGCGTATTCCACGTAGTCCTGCTGCCCGGGGTTGGACCCGACGCTGCTGGTGGACGTGGCGCTGCCCTGCTCCGTGCGGCAGAGCACGATGGCGTACTGGTTGAGGTTCCCGGTTCGTTTCACCGTCACCGCCACCGTGCCGGCCTTCTCACTCACGTTGTAGCTGTGGAACCAAACGTGTTAGAGATCACTGGAGCAAAGTCATTTTGTTTTTTCTGTCTCACACGTCAGGATACCGACCTCTTGTGCTCGAAGCTGACGAGCGACCACTGGATGTGGAAGACGTTGTCACTGACCACGTTGGGTTTGCTGTCCTTCACCAGGAACTTGAAGGTGTCCATGGTTTCCTGGACGTTCTCCTGGTGCAGCACGTAGCGGATCAGACCCATGTTGACGTCGGCTGGAGGGAAACCAGGTCAGAGTGAAAACCAGCAAACAGCCAACGTCTTGATTTCTTGTTTGAAAGCTTCACCACAGATCAGGAGAAGTCACATGTCTGTTATCAGCAGGTGGATCAACAATTAACGCTGAGATGTTTACCCAGCGACCTTCAGAAAAAGACTGACGCTCTGGGAGGTCTGGGGTTTGTGAGGAAATGTATTTCCTGTGAATTACTGATTTCATTATCTGCAGCCTGTGGCCTTTTTCTCATTACTTGAGAGAAATTGGGGATAAAGATGAAAGTCACACGACGTCTGCTCATTCACTCTCTGCAGAGGAGGAAGGAGAGAAAGGGACGAGTTTGTAATTGAGAGCTGGAAGCTAAAGAAAGGGATAAAGAAAGAAATGACCCGGAGAGAGAGTCAGTTAAAAAGACGCCTGTAAGCTTCAGGTTCCTGTTTCTAGTTTGATCCAAACACATTTGAGCAGGTGAACAGTCTGAGTGGAGGGAACAAGACACACAGGGATGGAAGTGCATCGACTTTTTGATTTGTCTGCGTTAATTCACAGGAAACTGTTTGTGGAGATAAGTCGAAACTTCCTCTGGACCTGAAACACCTACAGCAAGAATCAGGGTTTGTGTTTCTGTTGAGAAACGTCCGACTTGTGAAATCAAAGGAAGCCACAGAATATTACCTGTTGCCCCTTGAGGCTAATTCAAGTACAGCTTGAGCTACTTGATGTCGGTTTGTAGACGGAAAATGATTTGGTTGCCACGGTGATATCAATATGGTGAAAAGCATTATATTGTGGGAGATGAAGACAGCAGCAGCAGCTTCCGCCTCCTTTTTCTTCTTCTATTGTTAAATTCTGTATCGACGTCCTGCTGTAGGTTTATAAGCTTGATATATCCAAATTGAAGTTTGTTATTTGATCCGAGGAAACTTTCACACGTGTTGTTTTGGTTTCAGAGGAAACTGAAAAGTCACTGTTGGCGTGAAAATGATTAAATGTGAATCTCAGAGCAGATTTGTAAACACGTGGCAGAACCGGAGATGGAAACCTTGAGATATCTTTGGCAGCAAGTTTGCATAAGTGAATCCCCCCCCCCCCCCACTTTACTCATGTTTCCACATTTTATTATCACTAATAAAATGATGTTTACAGGCTCCGCTGGCAGAAAGCAGCAGCACATCAAAGTGCCTGTTAGGACTTTGCTCCGCAGCCGCAAGGATCAACATCTCACAAAGGCCGGATGACATTGATCCCCGGCTGCGGCCTGGAGGTGAAGAGAAGCAGGTTCGTGAGGATAAGACTGCTGATGCTAACTGACAAGAAGACAGGCTCCTCAGCTGTGGTTTCTAGATCTACGGGTTCTGATTAGATCCAGCACTGGTGTCTAGCTCTCAGGTTCTGATCAGATCCAGCAATGGTTTCTAGATCTACAGGTTCTGATCAGATCCAGCACTGGTTTCTAGATCTACGGGTTCTGATCAGATCCAGCACTGGTGTCTAGCTCTCAGGTTCTGATCAGATCCAGCAATGGTTTCTAGATCTACAGGTCCTGATCAGATCCTGCACTGGTTTCTAGATCTACGGGTTCTGATCAGATCCAGCACTGGTTTCTAGATCTACTGGTTCTGATAGAATCCAGCACTGGTTTCTAGATCTACAGGTTCTGATCAGATCCAGCTCTGGTTTCTAGATCTACGGGTTCTGATCAGATCCAGCGCTGGTTTCTAGATCTACTGGTTCTGATCAGATCCAGCATTGGTTTTTAGATCTACGGGTTCTGATCAGCTCCAGCACTGCTTTCTAGATCTACGGGTTCCAATCAGATCCAGCACTGCTTTCTAGATCTACGGGTTCTGATCAGATCCAGAACTGGTTTCTAGATCTACGGGTTCTGATCAGATACAGCACTGGTTTCTAGATCTACTGGTTCTGATTGAATCCAGCACTGGTTTCTAGATCTACGGGTTCTGATCAGATCCAGCACTGGTTTCTAGATCTACGGGTTCTGATCAGATCCAGCACTGGTTTCTAGATATACGGGTTCTGATCAGATCCAGCAATGGTTTCTAGATCTACGGGTTCTGATCAGATCCAGCACTGGTTTCTAGATCGACTGGTTTTGATCAGATCTGGCACTGGTTTCTAGATCTACGGGTTCTGATCAAATCCAGCACTGGTTTCTAGATCTACTGGTTCTGATAGAATCCAGCACTGGTTTCTAGATCTACGGGTTCTGATCAGATCCAGCTCTGGTTTCCAGATCTACTGGTTCTGATAGAATCCAGCACTGGTGTCTAGATCTACGGGTTTAGATCAGATCCAGCACTGGTTTCTAGATCTACTGGTTCTGATAGAATCCAGCACTGGTGTCTAGATCTACGGGTTTAGATCAGATCCAGCACTGGTTTCTAGATTAACTGGTTCTGATCAGATCCAGCACTGGTTTCTAGATCTACGGGTTCTGATCAGATCCAGCACTGGTGTCTAGATCTACTGGTTCTGATCAGATCCAGCACTGGTTTCTAGATCTACTGGTTCTGATAGGATCCAGCACTGGTTCCTAGATCTACTGGGTCTGATCAGATCCAGCACTGGTTTCTAGATCTACGGGTTCTGATAGAATCCAGCACTGGGGCGGTACCTTGTGTGAAGGTGCTCACGGGGCTGCCAGGTTTCAGTTTGCTCTCCAGGAAGCCGTGCTTGGGCTCGGTAGTGACTTCGTACACCAGCTGCCCGTCGTCCGTGTCCGGGTCCATGGTGAGAAGCTCCTTCTTCGAGATCAGGTTGGTGGCCTGAGGGACGGAAACAGAATAAACACTTGTTATTGTTTGTAATAAATAATATAAGATACTTTAACTGTTGTTGTTTACTCTCGTGGTTTCACAAACTTGACTTTACTAAAATCAGAAAGGTTTGGAGAAACGTTTTTTCCTGCTGCAACTTTATTCACAGACATTTATGACTGCAAATTTCATTTTCATCTTTTGTTCTGTTTATGTATCGATAATGTTTCTCAGTTTACACAAAAAAAGATATTAAAAACCCGACAGATTTAAAGGAAATCAACAGTGAATTCACCTCAAGATTTTGCAGGCAAACTGAATTCTACCATTTAAGACAATTACATTTCCTTTGTAAGGCGTCAAATCACATCAACGATTATCTGAAGGAACTTTACAGGTTCAGGTCGAGACCTCAAAATATTAAAGAGAAACTAATGAGCAGCAGTGAAGACTGTGGAGAGAGGCACTCGAGCAGAATGTGTGTTTCTGTTGTTGAGTTTGTGTATTTTAAAAGGTCCATTTATGGTCTGGCACTGAATATACGATGAGGGATTCCTGTGGATCAGGAGAGAGAGAGGGTCGTCCACTAACCAGAAGGTCGTGGTTCGATCCCTTAGTGCAAGTCTGCATGTGTCTGCTTGGGCAAGACACTGAACCCCAAACTCCCAAAGTGCTTTGGGTCGACAATAAGTTATAAATACAGGGAGTTTATCGTTTGTTTCAAGCTAAACACATAAACATTAAACAGAAACGCGCTTTTCTTCACTTTCACGTCAAGATAAAGTAACTGATGTCGTTACATCTGTTAAAGTTTCACTTTCTTTCCAGCTGTTAGAAGCAGATGCGAGAGAACAGCTTTATATTGCATCATATTTTTCCTCTGTGATAAACCATCTCAGACAGAATCACCTGAGGCGCAGACGAATGAATAAAGAGACATTTTTACAGTATCCATAGAAACGAAAGGGTTTCCCTGTGATGAGGTCTTTGCACCAGCAGGGGGAGCAAGTCAATTACACATGCACAGCGACAGCTTGAATCTTTCAAAGACGTTTATAGATAATTTCTTATTATGTAAGACCAACTAAAGTTAATATATCAGAAAAAATAGAGAAATATCTCCATCACTGGACCCATCACACATTGTAACAGCTATTAAACAGGACAGAGAACGTATGAAGATGTTTATTAAAGATATAGTTGATTTGTACCTTGTTGTCCATGTACTCCAACCACTGTAAACCCAGGTTAGTGACGATCCGCGGAGTTCCATCGTCCACCGGCAGGATATCGATCTTAAACTTCTGGGGAGCGGCCGTCACGATCTGGAAAAACAAATTCAGGTTTTTGAAGTATTTTATTTTAAGAATCATTCCTGGTGGTTTGTGGACGTTTAGGTTTTATTGGCTCAGGTTCTCTCCCTCAGATTTCTGCCTGGACAGCCCTGGATCCAGGAGACTGAATTCCTTCTGATTAAACAAGATATAAAGCTCCAGGATTCATCACACAGATGCTGCTAAGGCCAACTTTGACATGTGCCATTTGAAAGATGCATTCATCCGCACGGGTTTTATAGGAGCTCGTACATTATTTAATAAGAGGGCAGCTCCAGGGGCAACGAATTCACCTCAATCAGCCAAAGACGTTGCTGCAGAACATGTGTGACGATGGAGCCTGATGTCCTCGGGTGGTGGGAGGGTAATGAACACAAGCCTGAGAAAGGTGTAGGTGTGTGTGTCTGTGTGTGTGTGTGTTCTCACTTTTTGAAATGTCCTTGCTTTTAAAACAATTCCTTACTTTCCGTTTATGTTCCAACTTTCTGAACGTGTTTCCAGGTTTTCAAAATGTCCAAATTTTCTAAATATGTTCTAACGATGGATTTAACAGAAAAATGCTCCAGAAAGTGAAGCCAATGGTGGAATGTATTCTCTCGCATGACCAGCAGAGGGCGACTCCACTGGTTGTTCCTATAGAAGTCTATGAGAAAATGACTCTAACTTGATTTATAACGCGAGTAAACATTTACCTTCATGTTTCATTTATCTATTAATGGGCCATTTAGAGTCAAAAAGACGATAAAGCACAGCTGGTGCAGGAGGCAGGTGTAGCCGAGTTTATTCTAACGTTTTTTTTAAATGTCCTCACTCGTCAAAACGTCCCCAGTTTTCTAAAAATGTCTCAAGAATGTTCCAGTTTTTTTTCTAAATGTCCCGACTCTGCAGTTTTCATAACCAAGTCCCCAGAAAGGCTGAAGCATATGAACACACACACGTAAAATGCTGATTCACGCTCTTTGCCATAAAAAAGGTCAGAGCAGCACACACACACAAACACACACACACACACACACACACACACAAACACACACACACAATCACAAACTCTGACCTTCACACACACATGTACGTGCGCCCATGAATACCAGAACTCAGCTAATTCAATCATCGAGCTGTAATAAAAATGTCAGGAATTTGCCTCTCACACACACACACACACACACGCACATACACACACACACACACACACACACACACACACACACACACACACACACACACACACACACACACACACACACACACACACACACACACACACACACACACACACACACACACACACACACACACACACACACACCTCCTTGCCGCCCTCCTCCACCATGAACAGCAGGTTGGTGCCGTCGGCCACGGAGAAGGTGAAGCGGTCCTTCAGCGAGTTGGAGCCGTCGTGGTTGTAGCTGATGCGGTTCTGGTAGACGTCGTCCATGCTGAAGCTGGAGGTCTGCCGGTAGTGCTGCCCGTTGTTGGTGCGCTCCACCGTGCCGTGGCGAGGAGCCTGGACCACGGTGAAGACGATGGACTCGGCCTGGAGGGAGAGGAGTGTTAACACAGGGAATCAGATTGTTATAGATGAGATTCTCGGGGGTTTGGTGAAGTCTCACCTCCGTGTCGGCGTCCGTGGCCTTCAGCTCGAACTCGGTGATGGTCTTCCTCACGCCCTCCTGCACCCGCATGCCGGGGACCTGGAGCAGCGGCAGCGAGTCGTCCACGGGTTTGATGGTGATGTAGAAGGTCTGGGCCACCTGACCACAACACAACACAATGTGAATCCAAGCTGCAGCAAAGCAGAAGTGAAACTCTTCCTCAAACACCTTCATTTGTGCTTGTGTTAGTATATTAGAAGTAAGTAATATTGCTTGTGCATCAAATACTTGTGATTCCAGATGAACTGAAGGAGTAACTTCCCTTTACTGCATTTAAAAATCACATTTATTAAACATTAGAAGCAGAACATTGTCCCCAAAAGAACAGAGGGAACTTTGTGTTTCCACTTGATTTGCATTCCCCCTGCAGACGCCTCATATTAGCATCAGCTGAATGTATTTCTGCACAGGATGAAGATTGGAGTTTATCTCCCGTCGCTGAGAATCACTTCAGGAAGAGATTCATAGGAGGAACAATAACAGATTTGCAATAAACACAAGTGAGACAAGTGTTCAGGTTGGTGTCACTTGAAAAGATTTGACGATTTTGAAGATGTTAGGTTTTCTAGTGGCAGAGATGATGATGAAAGGTTTTTATGTTTATCTCTGTTTGTTTGTTTGTAAGTGAGATTAAAGAAAAACAAGAGATTTCCTCTAAGAAGGATGTGGTGTCAGAATCAGAGAAGAACTCATTGAATTCTGGTGCAGATCCAGGAATTCTTTCATCCTTTTCACTGTTTTCCCAGGAAACAATTACATAGATCTTTCTGTATATATCTCACTGTATAGATTGTTTCATTTTATATTGTTTCATATATATTTATATATATATATATATTGTTGTTTAATGTCTGATTGTTATTTATGTGCACCAACCACACCAAGGCAATTTCCTGTATGTGCAAATATACTTGGCAATTAAAAGAATTCTGGTTCTGATTCTGATCTTGATTAGAATCAGAACCAGTGAAGTGTGAATCAGGTTGATAAGGTTCAAGGGAAATTAGTGGAGGTTTGAGATCTATGCGTTGCAATGGTGACAGATATGGTTTCCGAATATGTAAAATCAAATACTTTAAACTACTTATAGTCACTTTCTAAACTGTGTGTACACATCATCTATAATAATAGCTTTAAAAACTCAAACAGCAGTTTAAACAGAAACTGAAACGGAGCAGTAACATCTCACCACAAACTATTCTGCTGTAGTTTCACTTTAAAAAGGACAAAACAACTCCCACGCATTTTTAATTCACCACACACACGATATATAAATAACTGAATAAAAGAATGAAATGAACGTGGGGCCTCCCAGTTGGAGAGAGGAGAGCCCACAGAAGTAAAAGCTCCGAAAAACCACTTCACCAACACAAACCTCTTCACACAGCACTCAGCCGGGCGTGAAGGCCAAACGACCTTTCTCACATGTTTACTCAAGTCCTCATTAGTCCGGATTAGCGATGCAGATTTATGCATGAGGGCACGAGGCCACGAGGGGCTCGGGCGGGGGGGGGAAGGGACCGGAGTGACACTCTGTTCTCTGAAAGCTTCCGAGTTCAAAAGGACTTGATCATATTTATTCATGTGTTTCTACTTTGGAGAATCCTCCCGGGATTTGTTAGGAGCAAACGCATCGAGAAAAACAGGAAAGTTTTCTTTTGTTTATATAGATTTTTTTGAAAACTCTTTGTTTAATTTAAATACAAGCTGATCGTTATTTGTCGTGTTTTTTTTTGTCACCTCGTTGGTCCCGTCCGACACGGTGAAGGAGAACTGGTCGGCGTGCTTCTCTTCTTCGCTGCTGTGGACGTACTGGACGCTGCGTGAAGCCAGGTCGGCCTGAGTGAAGGAGCTGATCCGGGTGCCTGAGAGAGAGAGAGAGAGAGAGAGGCGGGGGGGGAGAGAGAGAAGGAGAGAGAGAGGGGGGGGGGAGAGAGAGAGAGAGAGAGAGAGAGAGGGGGGGGGGGGAGAGAGAGAGAGAGGGGGGGAGAGAGAGAGAGAGAGAGAGAGAGAGAGAGAGAGGGAGAGAGAGAGAGAGAGAGATAGGGAGAGAGAGAGAGAGAGAGGGGGGGGGAGAGAGAGAGAGGGGGGGGGGGAGAGAGAGAGAGAGAGAGAGAGAGAGAGAGAGAGAGAGAGAGAGAGAGAGAGAGAGAGAGAGAGAGAGAAAGATGGATAGATGGATAGATGGATAGATGGATAGATGGATAGATGGATAGATGGATAGATGGATAGATGGATAGATAGATAGATAGATAGATAGATAGATAGATAGATAGATAGATAGATAGATAGATAGATAGATAGATGATAGATTGATTGATAGATAGATAGTTGGATGGATAGATAGATAGAGAGATAAATAGATAGATAGATAGATAGATAGAGACATAGATAGATAGATAGATAGATAGATAGATAGATAGATAGATAGATAGATAGATAGATAGATAGATAGATAGATAGATAGATAGATAGATAGATAGATAGATAGATAGATAGATAGATAGATAGATAGATAGATAGATAGATAAGTGATAGATAGATAGATAGATAGATAGATAGATAGATAGATAGATAGACAGATAAGTGATAGATAGATATGAAGATAGATGGATAGATTGATTGATAGATAGATAGATGGATAAAGAGAGCGAGAGAGAGAGAGAGAGAGAGAGAGAGAGAGGGGAGAGAGAGAGAGAGAGAGGGGGGGAGGGGGGAGGGAGAGAGAGAGAGAGAGAGAGAGAGAGGGGGGGGAGAGAGATAGAAAGATAGATAGATAGATGGATAGATAGATAGATAGATAGATAGATAGATAGATAGATAGATAGATAGATAGATAGATAGATAGATAGATAGATAGATAGATAGATAGATAGATAGATAGATAGATAGATAGATAGATAGATAGATAGATAGATAGATAGATAGATAGATAGATAGATAGATAGATAAGTGATAGACAGATAGATAGATTGATAGAAAGATAGATGGATAGATAGATAGATAGATAGATAGATAGATAGATAGATAGATAGATAGATAGATAGATAGATAGATAGATAGATAGATAGATAGATAGATAGATGGATGGATGGATGGATGGATGGATGGATGGATGGATGGATGGATGGATGGATGGATGGATGGATGGATGGATGGATAGATAGATAGATAGATAGATAGATAGATAGATAGATAGATAGATAGATAGATAGATAGATAGATAGATAGATAGATAGATAGATAGATAGATAGATAGATAGATAGATAGATAGAAAGATAAGTGATAGATAGATAGGAAGATAGATGGATAGATTGATTGATAGATAGATAGATGGATAAAGAGAGAGAGAGAGAGAGAGAGAGAGAGAGAGAGAGAATATTTAAAAGTGGAACTGGAACAATCAACAGAAGATCGTCTACTTCCTGTTTCTCTGAACACGCCCACACACATTTCATTAGAACATCCTTTCCATTTGAACACACGCTGCCACAGACACACAACACTGGTTCTTCTGTCCAATCCCTCAGCGTCAGTTCATATATTTCTTAATATATTTCTTAATCTTTTCCAGATGGTTTTATAAACTCCCGTTGATGTTTGGTCTCTGAGCTCAAACTGTTTCCTTTGTCTCTACTCTGCCTTTTTCGCTTTTATCGTTTTAATGAGCGACTAAACTGAAAGTGAAACAAAAGTTGAATCTACAACAATCTAACGAGGCTCAAAGGATTAAGAGACAGAGGGAAACACAATCAGACTTTAACTCAACAATCAAATAAAAATCAAATAAAAATTAAATTCTAGGCAGGTGAATTTGATTGGTTTGTTATTCAGAGATACTGAGATAAAAGTTTCGAGAAAGGAGCCTCAGCTGTTCTTTCTATGAGAAAGTATTTAAAATGGTTCTTGATATAAAGCATGGACACCTGTCGGAAACTCTTGGCTCTGCGCCGCCCTCTAGTGGATGTATTACAAAACAACCATGCTAACATAAAGGACGCACGTGGGCAGTTACGTCGTTTGAATATGACGTATCTCTCTTTGTGCGTAAATTAGCCTTTAATTGCCCGACTGTGGCTGCAGAGGGCGCTGTTGCTCAGTAAAAGTTACGTAGAGTTGCTTTAACCCCAGATAAGTAAAGACACGTTTTTATGCTCGGAATTGAAGGCGTGTGATTTAAAACTAAAAAAGAGACAGGAATCAACCCTGATGTAAAGGTAGTGACTCAGTGATGGAATCCTTGTTATTTCCTTTAAGAAGCGGGACGGATAGAAAAGTAATTTCCCCGTGCATGATGGGAGGAGCGCTCCAAAATGAAAAAAACGGAGAGAAATGATAAAAGCAGCTCCCGATGAGACGGGTCAGGAGTTTGATTCCAGGTGGACGATCACTCTTCAGATGTGTCAGTGAATCCTTGAGGGAAATGGAAATGGAAACTCTTCAACATCAATCTTCTTCACGTCAGGGTTGGACACAGTGAAACAAGCAGAAGTCCATCATCCCCCGCCCCGCCCCCCCGACGAGGAGTCATCACCATCATCAGGACGGGCAGACACACGGAGACAGAAGCAATATCCTCCGTCAGTGATGGAAATCCTGCCGTGGCCCGATTATATTAAATGGAATCGTGCTGTCGATTCCATTTGTCTTGACAGGAAATAGAAGGAGAGAAGTTTTTTGTTTTTTTCTGGAGGTTCAGACGCCGGCTGAGTTCTGTCGAGCGCCAATCGGATTTAATTCCGTTCAAATGATTTTTATTTATCTTTAACAATGGTGCAAAGTGCTTTTCAGGGAAGAAAAACAATCAGACTAGGCAGAATGAGAAAATAAACAATAAAACAGACGAGACGATTATATATTTGAATGAAAAAAGAACTTGTTGGTATAAATAATAGTGTAATATAAAGTTTTTAAAAGTTTTTAAAATAGGAACTTGTGTCCTATTATCCACCGTTTGATTCTCTGTTCAAATCTGTCTGCACAGAACTTCAATTTCCTGTGTGTGGAAAGTAAATTTCCTCTCGGGGACAAATCTCACGTTGCACAACCGACCTTTGTCCTAAAAAAAACCTCTTTTGATATCGGCTGAGCACAAAGTTCGATATAAAACACGAAGCTCTCGACTCTTTTGTACGTTTGTGAGTCGGAGCTGCACGTTAAACTTTGTCTCTGACAGAAGTGACAGTGAATGTGATATAAAAACTGAGGTGAAGCTGTCGGATCTCAGACTTCACTGGTTTGTACGACAGACGAGTCACGACCTCTCAGCCTTTTGAAGACTTCGGCTGTTGGGCGTTTCATCTCTCTGTGCCGTCACCTCCACGGTCCTCGTCAGCTGTCGGCCAATCCCTGAGGAGGAAGTGGCGCCCGGTGTGTGTGCTAGCATGACACGACTCTGTGAAGTGAGTTAATTAACATTCTGCGAGAGCGTTCGGTGACACAGAGGAGGCAGAAACGCTCAATCGCTGTGAAGCTAATAATCCCCTACTGTCTGAGTTAGAGACAGGTGAGAAGTTAGAGACGGAGCTCGTCCAGAGGACACTGAAGGTTCTGATGTGGGAATCAGGATTCTACCAGACCTCAGCTGGACACCCAAGGGAACCTGGACTGAGGTGTGACACACACCAGGTTCAGCAGCTGCCTCCATCTCTTCTCTCAAGGCTCAAACTGACGGTTGATGTGATTTTAACGGCTTCCACCAGCGCTCCAGGGTTTGTTGAAACGTGATTTGATCGGCTGGTTCCTCCTCCGGCACTCGTACACGAGTCGAGACATAGCTCTGCAGCACCATCATCAAAACACATAACGAGGTGATATCTGTGGGAATAATGGAGCCTCATCCCTCCAATTAATCAACCAGGGACACTTCACCGAGACACTTCATGTTGGATCTGACTTTCATTTGTCACTCGTCTGTATCTGTGTGAGGCAGCGAGTCTATTCCAGGATCACTACACTTCCCCCTGTGTGTGTGTGTGTGTGTGTGTGTGTTTGTGTGTGTGTGTGTGTGTGTGTGTGTGTGTGTGTGTGTGTGTGTGTGTGTGTGTGTGTGTGTGTGTGAGTGTGTGCAGTTGAATATCAAACACAAGATGAAACTATCTGGAGATGAATTCATGTTGAATGAGTCTGGAGGAAATCCAACCGACTGATCAAGAGTGAATTAATACATTTCTGCCTCTATTTTTCTCTTACACACAAGTACACACAAGTACACACACACAGACACAAGTACACACACACAGACACAAGTACACACAGGTACACACACACAAACACACACACAACAGTAAGATTAATCTTGTTTTTTCATAAACTCTTTCTACAGGTGAAGATGGGACAAAATATTATTTTCAATTTCTCATTTGTCAAATCCAGAACACAAACAGATAGAAGATACTCTGTGATGTTGTAACAGGATTGTTTGAGCTGCTTCTCACAGATAAATTAATTTCACACAGAACTCAGAACATGAATCTATTGGTGTTTTACTTTGAAACAGAATAATAATGTCACTGAATATCTGAGCCTTTGGTGAGTGAAGGTCAGTTTATATATTCATGACCAGTATGAAAGTTTTTTTAAATACTACTATTCCATCTGATTTTGTTTTCTTTCTCTTTAGAAATTAAATGATTCATTTATTATATTAATTATTTGTATTTTTAAGTTTATATTTGGATATGGAAATGTTTTTTGGATCCTTATGGTCTGTGCTGCTGGTTTTATCTATTTTTATCTGCAGTTAAAATAAATCCTCCACTTATCAAATTGAACTTCCTGTGAAGTGAAGGTCAGTTTAGATATTCATGACCAGTATGAATGTTTTATACTATAAATAAAACTATTATTCCACCAAATATTATATTATTTATCTGTATTATTAAGTTTATATTTGGATTTGGAATTGTTTTCGGGATCCTTATCGTCTGTGCTGCTGGTTTAATCCTAAAATAAATCCTCCACTTATCAAGTAGAACTTCCTGTCCCGAACCCGAGCTGTTCCCACTGTGAGCACCACCCCCCCCTCTACCTACCTGGGCTGGCCACGTGCTCCAGGTGACCCAGGCCCGGCTGCTTGGTGATCCGGTAGATGAGCTCCCCCGGCTCGCTGTCCTGGTCGCTGGCCGACAGCTGCAGCGTGGTCAGCTTCTTCATGGTGTTCTCATCCAGCACCAGACCTTTGTTCACCACCACAGAGGGGGGGAGACGGTCCTCTGTTGGGGGGGGGAGACGAAGGTTAGAGCTTTAGAAACACTTTATCTAAAGTAATACACTTGTTAGGAGTCGGTTACTCATGTGAGGAGAAAAGATGGAGGAGAGAGAAGCTGAGACAGATCTGGAGACGCAGCGAGAGGAGATAACAGGAGCAGACGGGACTTTAGGAAGAGGAGGAACTGAGGAATGACACGGGTACGAGTACAGAAGTGAAACAGATGAAGTCGGGCGACAGAACAGGAGAGAGAGAGGCGTATCGGGAGGTGAGAGAGAGAGGGAAACAGGACAAACGGATTAGGAGAGATTGAGAGAGGAGCAGGGAAGTAATCAGAGGGCAGCGAAGTGGGAAGAGATATGAAAACCTGACGGAGAGAGGGGTGAAAGAGTGAGCTGGGGGAGAAATTAAAGAATCACGGAACAGCAAATCCATCAGCTTCTGATACAGACGCTGATTTTCCAGCTGGATCGCTGCTCGTTTACAGCAGCAACACAAAGAAGTGCAGCGAGATGAATCAATCTGCAATTTCATATCTTTACAGGTCCAGATAAACTTCATGCAACTGTTGAGCTTGAGTGATTTTCTAATAGAGAGACAGTGGAACGGAGGCAGCAGCATCGTTTACACTCGACACAGATCAACAGCTCTGAGTTAGTAAAAAACACAATTTACTCCAGAGAGGAACAGAGAAGAGAAAAGTTCGACTAAGATCTCAGATTCATCCACAAACCTGAGAGCGACGATGACAGACCTGGATTTAGAATAACTTCCGTTTTCAATCAAGGAGCGAATTTTAACGAAGATAAATTCTGCTCATATTCAGGTTCAAGACGTTTTATTGTTCCTTTAGTAATGGAAATAAGGTATTTTCCTTTTAAATAACTTTGAGTTCTTTATCTATATATTATCAGAAGGAGAATAAACTTATAACCCAAACCCTGGATGTTTGATTCTGCTTTTTCCTGTCATCATTAAAAGGTGGGAACTCTGTAAAACTGTAAAAGAGACGGACATTTAATATCACTACGATATATCCGGGCGAAAAACAGAAAGCATCTCTGCACGATTCTCATTCCGTGTGCGTGCCCGGTGCATCAGCACATCAGTGGGCAATCGGCAGAAAGAGATAAATCTGTGGTAAGTGATTTCTCCTCTTGCAGCGAACAGAGGAAACACCTCAGGTTGTGTTTCTGCAGGAAGCGTCGGCGGGGGGGAAACGTACCGAGCACGCTGATGAAGAAGGACTGGTCGATCAGCTTGTTGCCCTCTGGATCCACGAGGTTGAACTTGAAAAACTGGCTTCCGCCCTTCTCCCCTTTCTCATGGCTGTACTGCAGCAGGCCTGCAACACACACACACACACACACACACACACACACACACACACACACACACACACACACACACACACACACACACAGATGATTTCCATGATTTTATCAATTTGACATTTCTCAGTTCAAAGGTTTTAGTAATTTTTGTAAAATAGTTTTTCTTTTTTTACTTAAAAAGTTTAATATTTCGCTTTTTACGTGAAATATAAAGAACGTTCTCAGCGTGTTTTAGGTTTAAAGGTTCGTTCACAACCTTAACTAAATTAATATTTAGTTGTGACAGTTTGGTGAGCACTCCCACTCCTGAACCAAGAGAAGAGAAGGAAATCATATCTCCTCTAAAGTACGTTTCATGGTAACAGCTGATTCTCCTCAGCGTCGTCGACCCGTTTTCATTAAAACCAGCAAAACTTTCCTCCATCGTAGCACAAATGTTTAAAATGTAAATATGTTGAATTGAATGTTTGATAGAAGAATTTAACTGTATAAAGCTGCAGAGTTATTTTGATAGAACAGTCATGAGGGAAGTTTGGAGAATTTGAGGAAAAAGTTGTAATTTCAAGAAAAAAGTCCAATTGAAACTTTTCTTCTGTCTGATTCTTTTCTGAAAACCACTCCAGTGTTTCCTTTGACCGTGACGCAGATGAACTCCCATCTTCTTCTCTTCAGTTATTTGTGTTAATGTTGTGTCAAATTGAATGTAAGTTAACCTGCCGACAGACAAACAAGCAGCAGTGACAAATTGAACCTTTTTCCACAAACGTTTACAAAGAGGAAACAGGAAATCGATAACAGGAACATTTAGAACCCAAGCGACAACACACACACACACACGTCATGGAACCTACTATCAACATAAATTATAAACGTGACACGTAATGTTCAAAAAGCAAATAATGAAACACTTGGGTACAGCATACTTGTGACACTAGATTGTGTTGTACTGTACATAAATGTGTAGTATTCTCTTACATGGTTTGCAGTTTTCTCTTCTATGGAATTGGATATATCAGTGTTTTATATCATGACAAAGGTAAAATTGCATAACCACTAAGTTAATTTTTGATATCTGTAATATAAAATTGTATGATCATTATTTTAATGTATTTTAACTTTTGATATTTGTAACTTAATACCTATTTATCTTGTGTTTCTGTTTTAATTCTTTCTACCTAAATATTTTTTTATTTTATTCTATTGTATTTTATTGTATTCAAATATACCGGCTGCTATGACGACTTAATTTCCCTTCGGGGATGAATAAAGTAATCTATCTATCTATCTATCTATCTATCTATCTATCTATCTATCTATCTATCTATCTATCTATCTATCTATCTATCTATCTATCTATCTATCTATCTATCTATCTATCTATCTATCTATCTATCTATCTATCTATCTATCTATCTATCTATCTATCTATCTATCTATCTATCTATCTATCTATCTATCTATCTTAATGTATGTTTTAAATGTTTGATATCTGTATGTATGTCTTAAATGTGGACCCCACTAAAAGTAGCTCTGTCTTAGGGTAGAGCTAATGGGGATCCTTCTAAATAAACAAATAAACAAACACACACACACACAAGCAGCCAGTGTTAATGTTGTGTCACATTAAACGTCAGTTGTTTTTTGTGTTAACCTGTCGACAGACAAACAAGCAGCAGTGACAAATTGAACCTTTTTCCACAAACGTTTACAAAGAGGAAACAGGAAATCGATACCAGGAACATTCAGAAACCGAGCCGGCACCTTTGTTGACGTCGTCCTGCGTGAAGCTTTGCACGAGACCTTTGACAGAAACCTTCTCCACGCGTCCGCTCCTGCTGAGCTGCAGTTTCCCCCCCGGCGGATCCTTGGTGAGGACGTAGCGCAGCTTCAGGCTGTCCGAGTCGATGTCCGTGCCCTTCAGGTTCTGCTCGCTGATCTTAGACGAAGATCCTGGAACAGGTCAGAGCACACGGAGATAAAACACCTCAGTACCCACAAACACATCGATCACACCAACTCTTCACTCAAATGTACTAAACTGCATCAAATCCTTCTGCAGTGCTGCTTTGTCTAAAGTGGTTCATTTAACTAAGTTCATCATGTTTCAATGAAAACTCTTCAGGTTGAAATCTGACTTTTTAAAGTTTCCTTAGGATCTCATACAAAGGCTCAGAACTTATTTCCCACAGGAGTATTTAACATCCCCTAATTAACCCCATCAAAACAGTCTCAGAAGCCTCCGTTATATTCTAACCCGAATGATATGCTAATGTGGTTTGTTACATTTTATTTTAGCTAAAGCACATTTGCCCACAATGCTACTATTACATGGTTACAGTACCCAAATTGCATGAGCCAGCTTCTCTCTTTGGGTGATAACTAAATGTATAGACGTCTCCAGCTTTTATTTTTTTATAACTTATGAGACAAGATGTTCCAGAGCCTTTTGTAGGTTTGATTATTTTACAGATTGAGTTTTTGAAGGATTTTTACTTTAAATGAGACGTTGAAGGTTTTTTTGCCTAATTTACGATATCTGTCTTTTCTTCTCTACCCGGTGATAGAAGTTGTGTTTTCAGTGAATCCAGATGTTTCTTCTTAAATCCACAGTTTCGCTCTTTTCTAAACATTTAAACGTTTCTCTCACGGGCCGGGAGCTGCAGGCCTCTGTCAAGACATCGCTCTCCACCACCATCATCAAAACACATAATGAGGTGATATCTGTTGGAATAATGGAGCCTCATCCCTCCACTAGAGTCCAGAGACTTTTAACAATCAATAACCAGGAAGCGTTGATTCTGCTCAAGCAGATAAGAGTGTCCCGACACATCATGTTGGATCTGACTTTTAGTTTTGAAGTGTCGTGTATTCACTAGAGTAAATTATTGTAGCATGTGTTTAAATATAATGACAGGCCGATATTTATGATGCTTATCTTCGTGACTTTCAGACATTTCCAGAGAGTCCTCCAGATGTTTATTCAAGTAGGTCTTTCCCTCTTTGGAAAGACCTTTGACTTTGAGAATGACCTCTGACCAGCAAATGGATGGGGGTAAAGGGAAGGTCCATGACCATTGCATTTTCATCTTTATGTGCAAAACACCTCCTTATTTGGGCTGATTGCCCTGTTGTGTGATGTCATGTTATCTATAGGTTTGGGGTCCCACCTCCCACCTATAAAACTTCTTGCCCTGCAGGGAGAAGACAGACTTTCACTATTGGCTTGTGATGTCTCCGGGTATA
Source organism: Limanda limanda (assembly GCF_963576545.1). NCBI lineage: Eukaryota > Metazoa > Chordata > Actinopteri > Pleuronectiformes > Pleuronectidae > Limanda > Limanda limanda. The sequence goes on from NC_083640.1 coordinate 3,673,860, forward strand.
CCATGGTGCCCGTCTGACCTGTGAAACTTCTGTGTAATAAACATTATTATACTTGTAAGTACTGGGTCCGCGTTCCTTTCCTTCATCATCAAACTTCGACAACCACATCAACCTCTCAGCCGACCAGAATATACTTTAGAAGGGTTTTTTACTTTAAATGAGACGTTGAAGGTTTTTGCCTAATTTAACGATATCTCTCTTTCCTTCTCTACCCAGTGATAGAAGTTGTGTTTTCAGTGAATCCAGATGTTTCTTCTTAAATCCACAGTTTCTAAACATTTTCAAGTCTTTAAACGTTTCTCCTCACCGGCCGGGAGCTGCAGGCCTCTGTTGACGGTCATCCTCGGCCCTTCGCTCCTCGTGACGTCCATGGTGAACTCCAGGCGACCCGTGTGCGTGTAGATGCCGTCTGTGAGGGTGAAGGCCATCTCGTCGGCCCCCCCGCTCACGATGTCGGGGGTGTAGACCAGCAGCTGGTCCAGGACGTCCTGGTAGGTGAAGGTGGAACCCTGCGTGAGCACCCGGCCGTTCTCCAGCGGCTGCGAGTAGAACTGACGTCTGCGGAGCTTCCCTGTGGGAAATGAGAGATTAATGAAGCTCTGATTAGAAAGCTGGTGTGTGTCTGTGTGTGTGAGTGTGTGTGTGTGTGTGTGTGTGTGCGCTAAAGATTCACCTCAAATAGCATCTGGTTAAGTGCGGTGATTAACTCAGTCAAATGGAGGACGTTTGACTTTTTCACGCAGGACATGAAAGACATAAAAGGTCTTCGGAGAAATTAATGAGACTTTTTCAGATTCCACTAAACGAAACCGCTTCTTAAATCAAAGTCCAGGTTTAAATGGGATTTCTGTCTAATTCCTGGAGAATAATTGGAACACACACAGACACACACACACACACACACAGACAGACACAGACAGACACACACACACACACACACACACACACACACACAGACAGACAGACAGACAGACAGACAGACAGACAGACAGACAGACAGACACACACACACACACACACACACACACACAGACACAGGCAGATGTGTAGTCCTGGACTTATCATGTATTACTTCACCTGTGTTTGTTTGCAGTTAAAAGCTACTGGACAGAAAACCACACAACTTGGTGGAAGGTCCCTGAAGAAACCATTAAAGTTTGATATGGATACCAGTCAGAAGGCAGATGAATAAATATGTTTTCACCTTCTTGAATATTGTTAGATTTTCTCCATATTTCCGGTGCAGATCGTGATCTAGTGAATTTAAATGTGGTTTCCTAGAGGGACAGTTTGAGATATGAGCTCTGAGGAGTGACACTACTTTCACTTTACTTTCAGTCAGGAATGTGTGATAGCATGAGTTTACTGTGTGTGTGTGTGTGTGTGTGTGTGTGTGTGTGTGTGTGTGTGTATGTGTGTGTATGTGTGTGTGTGTTTGTGCCACCATCCTGACATCTTTATGTTAGAAAGAAGGATCTTTCCCTCTCTTGCTCTCTCTTTGATAAATCTGTGAACCATTCTATCTGTGTGTGTGTGTGTGTGTGTGTGTGTATGTGTATCTGTGTGTGTGTCTGTGATGCCAGGACACAGCAGATTCCTCCAGTCTAAAAGACGAGCTGCCTGGGACTCATCGTCCCGTATGAAATCACTCGTCTCCTCCTCTCCGTCCAATCAGCCGAACACGCCGGTGGTTTTATGGCGCCGGGACTCTCTGGGTTCACAGCAGCTGTTTTATGATGCTTTTACTGTGGAGGGGACGGGGGGGCGGTGGAGGGGGGGTGTCTCATGAGGCACGTCTCAGAGCAGGTGTCTGGCCGGGCGGAGGACAAACTAAAGAGGTGATCGGGCTGAAAATAACACTGAGCAACTTCCAAAGTTTGTTTGTGGAGAAATCTGCTGAACTTGCTTGTGAAAGAAATGTAAGAATTTTCCAGATCAGAGAAACTGTATTTTACATTTAAACCCTGAGGAAATGTCCAGGCTTATAAAACATGAAATGCTTTTTAAAAAAAACATTAGAATTTAAAGATTATACGAGTTTGACACTGATCATTTATTTATTAAAGATTATCTCTAATATTAGCTGAAATCTGAAGAGGGAATATTAATAATATATAAAGGAAATCGTATTAAATATGTTTATTTATTAATCCTGTTGCATCACACCCTGAAGCCTCTTCTCTGATTGGCTGACAGGACTCAACGCTCCAGCCACTTCATCAAAGTTTCCAACATCTCAAATAAATCATCAAATATTTGCTTTGTAAAAAGTACAGATTTCTTAAAAAGGCTTTTTTCAGAAAGATGATACGAACACATTTTATTCCAAATGCAACGTCAACTGCTTTTCTCGTTCTTTGTTGATTTTTTCTCTCAATCTGTTCACTTCTCTAACTCCGGCTGTGGAGATATATCGCTGACTCAGGAATATATATATATATATATATATATATATATATGTCCAGCATGAAACATTTATTTTTGTGTGAGGCAATTTAGTCCAAACTTCAGCTGACAGGAGAGAAAACTCAATCTGGGACGTAAGGAAAACAGATTGTGTCCTGTGCTGAGTGTGTGTGTGTGGAGGTCGTTTGATTTGAGTGTGTGTCGTCGTGTGTCCTGTGCTGAGTGTGTGTGTGTGTGGCTGCAGTCAACGTGTGGCAGATGACCGCCGTGGTTGTCTTTTTTTGGGGCATCGGAAAGTGAGAGTAATGTGTTTACCGGAGAGAGAGAGTGTGAGAGTGTGTGTGTGAGTGTGTGTGTGTGTGTGTGTGTGTGTGTGTGTTGTCCTACCATTTTCTATCTATTTAGAATAAACAGTATACTTTAAAAACTCCCTCCAGTGAGAGGTGTGGTTGTTTGCAGGGTTGTTGTATCCGACTCTGGAAACTCTGATCTCACCATAGGCTGGGATCCTGATGATGGTGAACAGGATCTCGTTCTCCGGCGTGTCCTGGTCCAGGACGCTGAGGGACGAGTTGGTGATGACCACGCCAGAGTTCTCCTCCACGTGGATGCTGCTGACCGACACCACCGGCTCTCTGCTCTCTTTGCTCTGCTGCAGGAACACAAGCAAACAGCCAGATGACCACGTGATCTTAAGATACCTACAGAGGTTTTCCAGGTCATTTTCACCTTTGGTCTAATCTCAATCTAATCAGTTCATCAGTGAGTCTAGAGGCTAACTGATGCTCGATGTTAGAAACCGACCTCTGTCTGCACTGTGTAATCATTTTGTCCGTATTTGTCTGCTCGTCCTCTGAAAGATTAAAGATGCAGACGAGACAGACGAATGGAGCAGTACCATTGGAAGTCGGGGGGGGCGGAGTCGCCAATAATCCAAATGTAAAGCTACACAACCAGTTTGAAATGGAGGTATCTCATTTTATACGTCAAGGAAGCGTAAAAGAGACTTGAGGGAACGTTTGTGCAAAATTTGAAAGGATCCTCTCGAGTTGTTCCCTTAGGTGTAAGGTTCCTAAGCTCAAAGTGACCTTGACCTTTAACCTTTAACCACCAACATCTAATCAATTCATCTTTGAGACCAAGTAAACATTTGTACCAAATTTGAACAAATTACCCTCGAGGTTTTCTTGAGATTATCATGTTCACAACAATCGGACAAACGATGAAAAACTCCAGCCTATAGGTGTCGCTGGTTTGGAAGAAACTGTACTGTGTGCATGCAGCTCATGTGTGCACACATATATACACACACACACACACACACACACACACACACACACACTTAACAGCTCACTGACAGCCTCATCAATTCAACTCAGGACCTTAGTGATGGGCTGTGATGGCGAGAGATGAAAAATAAAACAGACTGAGGACGGAGCTGCTCTCGTTCCTCGTGGACGGAGTCACGTGCAAATCAAGGTCGGTGCTTTGTTCGTTAAGACGTCCCCATCTTCACTTCACCCCCCCCCCCCAGCTTCTTCTCTTCTTCGTCACTCCTCCTCAGACCTGCCCTCCTCCTCCTGCCCATCTACACCAGCTCCTCTGTTTCTTATCTCCGGTCGTCTGAGCTTCTCTAAAACACTAAAACAAATGTTTTCCTCTTCGCTTATTTTGCTCTTTCCAACCAATCAGAGTCGAATCATCTGCTTTTCCTTCCGAGATCTGTTATTGCTTCCTGTGTTTTTTCCGATTCCTGTTGTTTCATCATCTGCCTTTAAGCTTGTTTTCAGTTTTTAAAGATAACGCCTCTGACTGATCCTGTGTCTGTGTTCAACCAATAACCAAGTTAAAATCTCATAATCAAGGTTTCTGCAGCCTCTCCAACAAGTTTAATTCAAGGCCTTTCCATATTTAATGAAATTTTTGATTTAAATGTCAAGTACGACAGATGTGAAGAAATGTCCCGGAATTACTGACTACATAATAACTGAAGATAAAGTGAAGGAGCTGAGGAAAGAAAAAACCCTGGAAACAACAAGTTATCTCTGAGACTTCAAACAGTAGGTTTATATAACCTGTTTAATTCATGGCCTTTAGGAGGTTGAAGTTAAATATCAACATATTCAAGACTTTTTAAAGCCTAAAATTCCGTTTATTGGATTTAAGACTTTGATACAACCTGGAGGAAAACCTGAATAAAAGCAAAACAACTTTTGATTGAGCTCAGAAATCACTTCACTCTCAATCTTCCAGCCGGGGAACTCATCTCCTGACAGCACTGTCCAGTTGTTTGCTTTTCACTGCTCACTCTCACTGATAGATGAATATTTTAGGTTTGACCTGACCCGACCTCGGAGCCAATCAGCCTCAGGTGTGGACGGTGGATATCTGAGCCAAGACGCCATCTTCCTTTCACCGTTTACAGTTTGTTTTATCAAAGGAATCAAACGTTTCTCCTCATAAATCACCAACTGTGACACTTCTTGTGTTTGAGGTCGAGACCTTCACATCAGACGTGACCTTTCACTCCCCCACTAACCTGGATGTCGATCTCCACGTTGACGGCCTCGGTCTGGCTGTTGCCGTCGCTGATGTAGAAGCTGAAGACGTCCTGCCCGGCCTGAGCCTTGCGCTTCCCGTCCTGGACGTAGAAGATGTGGTCGGACGTCAGGTCCTCCACAGAGAAAGGAGAATCGGGCGTGACGACCCGCGAGCCGCCGACCGAGCCTCCTGCCGAACGAGAGGGAAGAGAGAACAGGTTTTTGATTTAAAACTAGTTTTTCCTTACTTTACTAAACTACTTCAGCTGCTTTTAATCTGAAACTCCCAGTCATCCACACACACAGTTTGCAACCAGCAGCGTTTAGCGTTGTGTAACTCAGAGGTTGTGGAGCCTCTCAGGTTCCTGATTATCAGACCATCGCTAACAGCATCTGACGGCTGGAATTACAGCAGAGGCGTTTTTCATTTCTCTTCAGTCAGATTCAGTTCTGATGCCAGGTACCTGCACCCGGAGTCTTTTCAGTTCCCAGTCCCTCCACTAGGGGCCGTTCTGTCAGCACCGGGCTCTCGGGACGCTCGAGGGAGAGCGGCGATGAATAAACAAAAATCATAACGGGAAATCTCGAAGCTTGAGTGTCACGTTGTCAAAGAAGATGGATGAGTTGTGTGTGTGTTTCAGTCACCGCAGTAAATCAAATCACATCTCCATCATCTGACTGAGACTCGTATCTGAGCTGGGACCTTCACAGAATCATGATCAGTTTTCTCTCCTGCTGACAGCTTCATCTCTCACTAATGAAAGTTATGAAAGTTTGAATAAACAACAGGAAATTGGTTGTTCAGGGACACGAGTCGAGCAGATAAGAAACCGACTGTTAATCCGAGAATTCTGTTCACGCAGCTCACGGTGAACGATATCTATAATAACTCAATTTCACACTTGTTGAATATTGCGGAGACTTTAAATTGTTCATGCAGCTGTGTGAGATGAATATAAAAACTTTAAAAAACTTTGATACAAACATATTCAGAGCGTATTAATAATTGGTTTTTGATGAGGAATGAAACCAAACTGAGTAAAACCAACATTACATGTAACGAGGTTCATCCTCTGGGGAACAGGAATGTGTTCAGTCACCGTTCCACTTTCATATTTCTTGTTTTTACATAACTTTCCTGAGAGTAATTTCCTCATAGACTTCTATAAACCATTTTATAAACAGTTTAAGATTTAAGCCCAAAGATCGAGAGCATTTCAGTGTCAACTCAAACTAAGATTTTTATGTCAAAGAGATCAAGAACAAACTCTCAAATTAAGTTTCTCTAGATTAAAACATTAAAACCATTAAATTATTCAATATTTAAAACAGAGCTGCATAAAATCACCAAACTGAGTAAAACCAACAATACACGTGAAGGGTTCATCCTCTGGGGAACAGGAATGTGTTCAGTGACCGTTCCACTTTCATAATTCTTGTTTTAACATAACTTTCCTGAGAGTCATTTTCTCATAGACTTCTATAAAACAGTTTATGAACAATTAAAGATTTAAGCCCAAAGATCGAGAGCATTTCACTGTCAACTCAATTTCAGACTTTTGTTTCAAAAAGATCAAGAACAATCTCTCAAATAAAAATTCTCTAGATCAAAAAATTAAAACCATTAAATTATTCAATATTTAAAACAGAGCTGCAGAAAATCACCAAACTGAGTAAAACCAACAATACACGTGAAGGGTTCATCCTCTGGGGAACAGGAATGTGTTCAGTGACCGTTCCACTTTCATATTTCTTGTTTTTACATAACTTTCCTGAGAGTCAATTTCTCATAGACTTCTATAAACCATTTTATAAACAGTTTAAGATTTAAGCCTAAAGATCGAGAGCATTTCAGTGTCAAAGATCAAAAACAAACTCTCAACTTCAGTTTTATCTAGATCAAAACATTAAAAAACCATTAAATTATTCAATATTTAAAACAAAGCTGCAGAAAATCACCAGACTGAGTAATACCAACAATACATGTAACGAGGTTCATCCTCTGGGGAACAGGAACGTGTTCAGTCACCGTTCCACTTTCATATTTCTTGTTTTTACATAACTTTCCTGAGAGTAATTTCCTCATAGACTTCTATAAACTATTTTATAAACAGTTGAAGATTTAAGCCCAAAGATCGAGAGCATTTCAGTGTCAACTCAATTTCAGACTTTTGTTTCAAAAAGGTCAAGAACAATCTCTCAAATAAAAATTCTCTAGATCAAAACGTTAAAACCATTAAATTATTCAATATTTAAAACAAAGCTGCAGAAAATCAGGAAACTGAGTAAAACCAACAATAAATGTAAAGGGTTCATCCTCTGGGGAACAGGAATGTCTTCAGTGACCGTTCCACTTTCATATTTCTTGTTTTTACATAACTTTCCTGAGAGTAATTTTCCTTTAGACTTCTATAAACCATTTTATAAACAATTTAAGATTTAAGCCCAAAGATCGAGAGCATTTCAGGGTCAACTCACGTTTAAGATTTTTGTGTCAAAAAGATAAAGAACAATCTCTCAAATTAAAATTCTCTAGATCAAAACATTAAAACCATTAAATTATTCAATATTTAAAAACAAAGCTGCAGAAAATCACCAAACTGAGTAAAACCAACAATAAATGTAAAGGGTTCATCCTCTGGGGAACAGGAATGTGTTCAGTGACCGTTCCACTTTTATATTTCTTGTTTTTACATAACTTTCCTTGGAGTCATTTTCTCATAGACTTCTATAAAACAGTTTTTAAACAGTTTAAGATTTAAGCCCAAAGATCGAGAGCATTTCAGTGTCAACTCACTTTAAGATTTTTGTGTCAAAAAGATCAAGAACAAACTCTCAAAAAAATGTCTAGATCCAAACATTAAAACCATTAAATTATTCAATATTTAAAACAAAGCTGCAGAAAATCACTAAACAGAGTAAAACAAACAATAAATGTAAAGGGTTCATCCTCTGGGGAACAGGAATGTGTTCAGTGACCGTTCCACTTTCATATTTCTCGCTTTTACATAACTTTCCTGAGAGTCAATTTCTCATAGACTTCTAAAAAAACGTTTTATAAATAGTTGAAGATTTAAGCCTGAAGATCGAGAGCATTTCAGTGTCAAAGATCAAGAACAAACTCTCAAATTCAGTTTTTTCGAGATCAAAACATTAAAAAAACATTAAATTATTCAATATTCAAAAAACAAAGCTGCAGAAAATCAGGAAACTGAGTAAAACCAACAATAAATGTAAAGGGTTCATCCTCTGGGGAACAGGAACGTGTTCAGTGACCATTCCACTTTCATATTTATTGTTTTTACATAACTTTCCTGAGAGTAATTTCCTCATAGACTTCTATGAACTATTTTATAAATAGTTTAAGATTTAAGCCCAAAGATCAAGAACAAACTCTCAAATTAACCTCTTTCTAGATCAAAACATTAAAATCATTTAATTATTCAATATTTAGAACAAAGCTGCAGAAAATCACTAAACTGAGTAAAACAAACAATAAATGTAAAGGGTTCATCCTCTGGGGAACAGGAATTGTCCGTTCCACTTTCATATTTCTTGTTTTTACATAACTTTCCTGAGAGTAATTTTCCTTTAGACTTCTATAAACTATTTTATAAACAATTTAAGATTTAAGCCCAAAGATCGAGAGCATTTCAGGGTCAACTCACGTTTAAGATTTTTGTGTCAAAAAGATCAAAAACAAACTCTCAACTTCAGTTTTTTCGAGATCAAAACATTAAAACCATTAAATTATTCAATATTTAAAACAAAGCTGCAGAGAATCACCCGACTGAGTTGCTTTGTGAAGCGCCAGCAGACGAGCAGCCTCAGGAGAACTGATGAGTTTCCATTACATGCAGCGCGGGTTTATCTGCAGATGTAATGGAGGCAGATATTTCTGACGTCTGCTGCTGGAGATAAGCAGCTGGAACCGGTCCTGTCTGTGCACGTCCCCCCCCCCCGACTGTCCTTGATGAGGACGCGGGACGCTCGTTGGTATTCAGCACAGTCGGGGGGTGGGAGGTTGGGGTGGGGGGGGGTTTCACTCGACAACATGCACAGGCCGTGTGTCCACGTGCACGAGCAGAATCATATTGACACCCACGCACACAGGCAGTATTTATATGCAGAAATGGTGTCTATAAAAACATCCTGCATTTACATTTGTATGGGCAGCACACACACACAGACACACACACACTCACACACACACACATTCTCTAATATCATGAATTTTTATTGCCGGTGCAGACGCGTGTAAAGAGGCTCAGACACATTATGGTTCAGAGTTACATCATAAAGTAATAGAGAGAAATTAGCGGTGACGGTTGATCAAGTGTCTCTGACTTCAGAGTCGGTTCAGACACGAGTCCTGGATTTAAATACTGATCCCTACGTGATGATTGCAGCTGTGTCGTAATCTTTGCGATGTTTTGCATTTGTATCGTAAATTCCTGCTGTGGATCTTTTATTCCTGATTTATGCTCAATCACATTACTTCTATTCATACAGGGTGAAACTTTGAGCCCTAAACCCTGGTAAACTATATTTCTGCTATTGTAACACACACACAACTCTGCTCATAGGCCCCGCCCTCAGTAATACTGATTGGTTAGGGATAGGGTTAGGCATGCATTCAGCTCATAAATGTCAATCAAGTAACTTTAAACACTTTGATCCATTCTATAAAGATATAAACAGTCCGATGTTCCATTCTACTCTTAATATCTCTTCACCATACATGTCTACATCCCAGCCGGGAGCGGTTCCTGTTACATCTCGTTTCACCTTTACAAATTTTTTCCAAACGCTTCCTCTCGGGCGCAGAGTGAAGCTTGGCGGCGCCCGAGCGAGCGAGCGTGCAGTTACAAAATTGGTTCTTCAACAATTGCTCCATCTGTAGCGGCGGCGGCGGCGGCTCTCTGGCAGCGCTCATCTGCAACATAATCATGCTGTGACAGATGGCGCCGGCGCTGCAGGGAATTCAACCGGCAACGTGTGTGACATAAATAGAAATGTGGAAATCATTCCGGGGAACGGAGCTGCTGCAATAAACATGAATATACATGAATAAACATGAATAAACACGTATCGGAACATGTGCCGGCTGTTTAGTTCATGTGGCGCTCGGCTCCTCCGAGGGACTTCCTGCCCAGAACTCCTCCCTCTTTTATTTTGAAATACTTCAGCCTGTGTGTCTGTTGGTTATTTTATCTCCTGACAGATTATTACACAGGTAGTTCTCACCGATGTTGGTGTTTTCGATGAAGCCGTATTTGGGAGGACTGACGAGCCAGACCAGCAGGTCCTTCCTGGGCGTGTCCAGGTCCGACACGATGATGTGATTGGTGGACAGCTGCACACGCCCCCCTTCCTGGACCTGGAGGTGGAGGGTGAAGAAGAACAACAAGAAGATGAGAGAAGCTACAAAACTGACGGAAGCAGTCGTTCATCATTTGCTTTAGTTTTTGTTAGTTCAGTGTTTTCTTTCATTGCACATTTACAATAATGGACTCAGTGTGAGTCCCCCCCCCCCCCCCCCCCCAGGCTGCCACTGCATCTCTCCAGATGTTTAAATGAATCATTTTCTTTGTCCTCATCTCTCTTTTTCTTCTTCTGTGTGTTTGTTTCTCTCGCCAACAGATTGTGTTGTCCTCCTGTGTGTTGTGTTGTTGTTTCCTTCTCCATAATCATCTGTTCAGTGACACCTACAGGTTCCTCTTCATCCTCCCTGATCCCTTTGTTTGATTGATTGTCTATCTTAAATCTATTTTATTCATTTATATATTCTGTACACATGTTTTCCTTTATTTTGTTTGTTATCTTATCCACTAAAATAGTGTTTTATCCAAGTGGAGGATCTAATGACAGATGCTGCTCTAAAAGTGTCTTGAGACATAATTTGTGAAGTTGAGAGTTACGTATGTCACAATAAATTCTTTAGTGTGCTCCCTAAATTATCATCAAACTGATCATAGACTGACTTAATTTTGTTTGTTTGTTGTTTTTCGAATTTCAAACCTTTCTCCATCCAGTTATTAAAGAAATCAGTGAAATAACTCTGAGTCCGAACCCCAGGACGAAGTCTGAAGGACCAATAAAGCAGGTCAATCATTTCATCTGCCGAGAGGTTTCTACTCGTTCAGCAGCTTCTACCTTAATTATGTCTTCTTTTTTTTTTGTTATTTTCCCAAACAAATCAAGCTGTTGTATTGTATTGTTGAAAATGTCCTTGCTCTGAAAAATAATGTGTCTTCCCTCCTTTTCCTCACCGAGCGGATTCTTCTTCTACAAAAATACAGAGCAAAGGAAAATCCTCCTAGATACCGAGATATTGACTAACGAGGTTTGTACGACACTAACGAAGGCGTCTGACCGCAGAGTTTGGAGCTGAGAGTATTTTACTGCATTAAACACTGTGTTATTCACTTTGAATATTTAAGTTAAGTATATTTCAAACTGCTAAGAGTTCATTCCAACTTCTAATTTGACTGAACAATAAAAAGTTTCTAATCCCGAAGCCTCGTTTTGTGCTTTCTTCACAAAATAAAATATTGGTTTTGGCACCAGAAGTTTATTCTTAATTGATTTGTCCTCTGGTGAAGACAAAAAAACACACAAACTACACCCAAACCTAAATGTGACAGTGTGCAGGGGGGGGGGGGGTCTGGTTTTAGGACCTTGTTAAAAACCAGCAGAGGAACAGAGGGGAAATAAACGTGAGTAGTTAAAAGTGTTTTATCTCCTGCAGTGTTCAATGAGCTGTATTGTTTTACATCGGGGATTATTTTTAGAAATAGCCTAATATCCCAGAGTAGTGCTCATGTGTGTGTACAGTGTGTGTAGAGTGTGTGTGCTTGTGAGTGTGTGTGTGTTTGCCTTGAGGCCGCTGCGGACGGTCACCACCGGCGGCTGCCTGGGCGTGGAGGTGATGGTGATGGTGCACATCTGGTTGTCAAGGCGATTGTTGTCTCCGTCGTAAACAACGAAGTGGAAGATGTCGGTCACCGGCTGGCTGCCCGTCTCCAGGGAGGTGATGTACCTGCAGGAGGAGAAGTTCAGGGAAACATCTCTACATCTTATCAGCGTCTGTTTTTGTTTTTAAAAAACGATAATTCTCCTCTAATGAAAACATAAATATCTGCTCATGCATTGATGGAAGACTTAACCCGGCTTTGCTTTAGTCCTCCCACAAGGAGACGGCTGCTAATCTCTGCAAAGCACTAATAAAACTGAAATCCATATCGCTGTAATCTCCTCTAATCCCATTTGAATCTCACAAAACAATTTTCTGTGGCTTTTGTTTGCAGACGCCGGTGCTAAGACGGTTTGAAGACGAGCCCCTGGAGGTCGTCCCAGGAGGTCGTCCTCGTGCTGAAGCTAATCAGCGGCTGCGTTATGGACATGAAGCACTTGAATCTTTTCATTTCACCAGGACGAGTCATGAAACGATTCCTGATGATCGTTTGGTTTCTCGCTGGCTGTTTTCTCGGGAAACGCTAACGACTCCTCGGGCGTCTGTGCTTCCTCCTCCAGCAGGAAGCTGAGGGAACGGAGCCGTTCACCATCTTGTCCTCAATCTTTTAATAAAACATCTCTTCCTGTGACAAGTGTTGTTGGACTGAAGGAAAAACACAAAGCGCTGCCGAGGAGGAAATGATCCCAGTCCTTCACTAACGGCCCTTAACGCTCCTCCATCTCTCACCAAGTGGAATCTACAGCAGCTTCCTCCTCCATAAGAGCCTCTTTATTAAAGGCTCAATAATCCTGTCATTGCTCCGCCAGCCGCCTGCAGACATCTCCTGACTCGACAGCGACTGGTTTTCATGCGTTACCTTCTCCTCTCTTCTATGGATTCATAATATTACACTGAATAAACTCATTGTGCCTGCAGGGCGCGAATAAAGTCACTCCATGCTTTTTCCTCTTAGCGTTATAGAGCGTTCTAATGGCGTCATGAGGGAGCTGTTAACCGAACGCTTTGAACATTTCTTTATTGTCGGACTTTAAAAGGTTCTAATTCGCCCTCTCCTCTCGGCCGTGAAGCTTTATTGCTCAGACAACGATGGCTTCTGGAAACAACTGAGGGTTTTCTGAAAGTCATTTTTGGAAGCTGCACTGTTTTATGCTGATATTCTCTTTTTATCAGTCTCTGAAGTCACATTTGAACCATCAGGGGAAAGTAAAACCCGGCACTGGAACCGGGGTTATATACTTTAGGGTAATTTTTATCGCATATTTCACAGACTGAGGTCGGTCGTTTACTTTCTCTCCAGCGTCTCCAGCCCGGTGTGGTGGCTCGTACCTGATCCGGTGCTGGTTGACGTCCTCCATGGTGAAGGAGGAGTACTCCCTCAGCTCCTGGTGCTCCTGCTGGGACCGGCTCCGGGTCACGATGCCGTACATCGGCACCGACACCAGCTGGATCCGGATCTCCTCATCCGGGGACTTGAGATCCTACGAGAGACAAAGCAGGAGGCGTCACTCCCGTGTGAATAAAACTCTACAAATCTGACTGAAACCTTCCCTCTCATAACTTATAACACAAATTTAGAGACATGTTGTGTTTGATTTTTGATTCCAAGTGATTGTAGAAGTTCTGTCGCTTTTTATGCGATAATTTAAAACATATTTGCTATTTACCGACAAAACTTCACATCGAGATTCGTTAAAAAACACGATTCAAACATTTTCATCATTTAAAAAAAACCTTCATTGGGTCAGTGGTTCCAGAACTATGTGGGTTGGGACCTGCTGGGGTTTCACAGGATGATTTCCATAAATCAGATGAAGCTCAAAAACAATTAGAAAATAGCATATTTTGCCTTGATTGTTGTAAAAGATAAAGTTATGCAAGTAATAAAATATGTAATCAGCTGATTTACTGCCCCCACATGAGTCCTAAGGAGATTTTTCAACACAATTCTTTCTCCTATGGGTTTATAGTCATCGTTAGTTTGGGTTCAGGGGCTGAGAGGTTTCCGTGTGTTAGACGACTTTCATGCATCAGCGTTTTGCTCACATGCAAAACTTACTTCACCGTACGAGTTTAAAAGTCACTTCTCGATGTGATGTTATGTCGTTTTAGTTTGTTATTTCTGTCTCTGGTTTTTCTGTTTCCTGTTTTATTTTTAGTCTTGTGTTCCTTGGGTGTTGTCTCTGTCTCCACTTCCTGTTCCCAAATCCTGTGGTTAATCACCCCTGCCTTCACCTGTGTCTATTTGCCCCTGCCCTCCTCCTTTTGTATTTAAGCCTCTGTGTTCCCCTCGGTCCCTTGTCGGGTTGTACTCGTTGTTACACGTCGTCTTAAATGGTTAGTTCTTGTCTGCTGTTTCGTCCAGCTTCCCCTGCTTCTTTCCTTGTGCGCCTTGTCGCCAGTGCTACCTGCTAGTGTTCCTGTTTTGTTTGTTTCTTGTGAAAAAGGACTTTTGTTATTAAATGACCTTTATTTTGATACCTCTGCATCCTGGGTCCATCTCTAACCGTGACACTCGACTAACCATGTTTAAAAAATATCTTTTAACAATATCTGTGATGAACTCACGGTGTAAGCCAGGTGTGAGCGTCGGACCACCGTGCTGCTCTTCTCGCCCACTTCCAGCGACAGCGTGGCCGCGGGGTCGCGCTGCGGCCCGTCGCCCGCGGCGCCCAGCACCTCCACCTGCACCACCGTGGTCGCCATGGAGATGCCGTCGCTCACGGAGAAGGTGAGGGCGTCGTCCTGAGAGGAGAGGCCGGCGTGGCGGTAGAGGAGGACGTTACGGGTGACGTCGCTGAAGGTGAAGATGTCGCCTGGAGGGATGGAGAGGATCTGAATGAAGCTGTGTGTGTCTGTGTGTGTGTGTGTTAATGTGTGTGTATGTGTGTTTTATCTTTGTATCAATGATGTGTAGTTTAACTTCTTCTAGAATAGTTCAGGCAATAAAATAAATATATCATCAACAAACTTACAAGCGGTGACATTTCCATTTCATGATTACATGTGTGTGTATTGTGTGTGTCTATGTGTGTGTGTAATGTGTGTGTTTATGTGTGTGTGTGTGTGTGTGTGTGTGTGTGTTAATGTGTGTGTGTGTTTTATCTATTTATCAATGATGTGTAGTGTAACTTCTGCAGGGTTTCTTCTAAAATAGAAATACAACACACTAAGCAGCAGCAAAATGTCCATTTCATGACACAATGCGTGTGTAATGTGCGTGTGTCTGTGTGTTTGTAATGTGTGTGTCTCACCGTTGGTCATGCCAGTCTGTGTGTTGCCTTCAGTCCTCATCAGCTCTCCGTGGAGAGGAGCTTCCACCAGCTCGAACTCCAGCTCGTCTGGGGCCGTGTCAGCATCACTTACCGCCAGCTGCTGACCACCTACACACACACAGACACACACAGACACACACATACACACACACACACAGTGATGTAAAGAAAGAGGGAGCAGAAGGAGAGGGAAATTATCAGCCTGTCACTTTTTCTCTGGTATTGCTGATCATCACAGACGTAGGAGCTCATTATCTCACACAGACCAGTGTGTGTGTGTGTGTGTGTGTGTCAGTGTGTGTGTGTGTCAGTGTGTGTGTGTGTGTGTGTGTGTCTTACCGATGGCAGCCTGTCCTCCCAGGCTGACCTCCAGCAGCGGGTCCAGGACCTGGAACACCGGCGGCTGCTGATGGTTTGACAGCAGCAGGACGGCGAAGTCCAGCTCTGGAGTGGTGTGCTCTCCGTCTGACACTGAGACGCACAATAACACACAAAGAGACACACAACCCAAGAAGACAAGAGAACACACACACAGAGAGAGAAAAGTGAGAAGATTAATTTGATATGAAAAGTTGCTCGAACCAACACATCTGATGGTTATCACTTCCCCCAGCTCTTCTGAGAACTATTAATTAGAGGAAGTAAAAACAATAACACCAGTAACAGGATGTGATTACTGATGATAACAGGGGCTGTAATTTAAAAAATCTGCAGGAATCAAGACACAGAATCAATTAACCAAACAGCCCAAACTCTTCATTAGCAGTTCAGGTGGAAACTCGGCTCGTTAACCGGCTTTAACGGTTCTTCTCATCACTTTACATTCACACACCATCCAAACAGGAGGAATAAATAAAAAGGAAAGTACAACAAGCCAATTATCAGGTTGAGATGTGAAAGGAGCGGAATAGATTGAGAGCGACGGAGCGAGAGAAGCAGATTTTTATCACGGAGAGATTGTGACTTCACTTTCCTGACGGGTAATTACCTCCGTTAAGAAGGAGGTTATGTTTTCACCTCCGTTCAGTGGAGGAGGAGGAACTCAAACATCTTACTGAAGTAAAATAACAAGGAAGTAAAAGTACCACACTAACTTTTCTACTTGAGTAAACGTAGGTACTTGTATTAAATATATTTGAAGTATAACAAGTAAAAGTACTGCATCAAAGCTGCCTTTAGTACACTATTTAATAAAATAATAATACAAACTGTCATATTAATAAAGAACTGTGCTGATGCTGCTGCTGGAAACACTTTTATTATAGTTTATATATTATGATGATAAAATATATAATATATATATCATATATATACATTTTTTGACTAATTAAACACCCTATTACACCAATGACCAACAAAGGGACAGGGGTGGAAACATAACCTCCTCAGTGGAGTTAATTTTTCTGACTTAATTAAAAGGCAAAATTCAAGCTATGTTTTTACATATAAAGCATTTACATTTTGTCTCTGGTCCAGCTGGAAATCTAAAGAAAGTATATTATCAACTCACGTTGCTTCAGTGCATCTGCTCTTAACAGGATTCATATGTAACGTCCTGATCTGTGTCATAACCAGCAGAGTTATTCATAAATTCCTTTTGTCTCTTGTTTTTCAAATAACTGATACATCACTGGAAGAATGCCAATCACACTTTCTCAAGGTAACATCCTTTAATTTATTTTTTCCAGCTTCACAAAAAGTGAAAGAAAATCAGTTATTAATTCTATAAAGAGACAAGAAAGCAAATTACAATTTAATGATCCACCTTTATATTCAAGTCTTCACATTCAGTCGAGGACGGATATAAAGTTTTGAGTTGAGCTTCTGACGATAACATGCTGTGAACCCACTGTTTACTTTAAAGTCAGAAGTGAAGAAGAAGAAACGGAGGATGAGAGAGTCTGATATGTGTGTGTGTGTCTGTGTGTGTGTGTGTGTGTGTGTGTGTGTGTGTGTGTGTGTGTGTGTGGGCCTCAAGGCCGACCCACCCCCCTGAACACAGAGAGAGAGAGAGAGAGAGAGAGAGAGAGAGAGAGAGAGAGAGAGAGAGAGAGAGAGAGAGAGAGAGAGAGAGAGAGAGAGAGAGAGAGAGAGAGAGAGAGAGAGAGAGAGAGAGAGAGAGGAGCATCTTCTCATGCAGTAAACACAGGAGACGTGTTTTCATCTCCAGGTTAAAGAGACAGAACAAACAAACAGAGCAGACGTGAAGTGTCGTCTCAGATCAGAGTGGAAGATAAAACAGAGAGAGGAAGAGGAAGAGAAGAGGAGAGATAGAAAGAGGAATAGAGCCTGATGGATTTATTAAATCAGCCCATAGGAGACTTTCACAGACATGTCAGCATCTATATATATTTATATATGAAGAAGAGGTGTTTTTGAGGTCACAGTGACCTTTGACCACTAAAATCTATAAATTCTTCAGTTCTTCTTTGAGACCAAATTAACATTTGAAGTGAATCTGAAGTCACAGAAGATATCACGTGCACCGAAGTAGGCGGAAAACTTGAAAACATCGGAGGGGAGGAAAGAGAAGCAGAACATTTCTGGTGATGATTAAAAGAGGGTGCATAGGGGGTGGGGAGAATCAGAAAGAGGTGAAGGGGAGATCAAAAGAGATGACATCGTGCCCAGGAAAAAAGAGGAGAGGAAAAGAGAGAAGCAGGAGAATTGAGGACAAGGACGAGGAAACACAGGAGAGGAGAGAGAGAGATTGATGTCAGGGACAGGAGATAAGAATGGAGAGAAAAGGGAGAAGAGAAGGAAAAAGACTGGAAAAGAGACTGAGGGAAAAGAGGATGAATGTTGGGAGTGAAATTGTGAAGAAGAGGATGAGGAGATGGGCTGCAGTGATGAAGAGAGAGGAGGAGACCTAGAGGAGGAAGGGAAAAAGAAGAGAGAGAGAGGTGGAAGAAGAGAGAGAGAGAGTTTTACCTGTGAAATAGACGCTGAGCGACTCCGGCAGACCTGTTGAAAAGAGAGAAACAGAGGAAACACTGAGAAACAGACAGGAAGTGGACACGAGACGACAGGAAGCTGCAGCGAACGTGAGGAAACTCAGGAGGTGGAGACGATGATTTACTGATTCAAAGCTTTCCTCCACTCGCATGAAGAGACACTAGAGTTGGCTTTGATCTGGGATTAGGGATTTTCTTTAGGTCCATGTGCGTCTCGTGGAAAAATTTAAAAAAGATCTCTGGAAGTGTCTCACTTTCCCTGGAGAGTGTTTTTAAAACACTTTAAACTTCAGCTTTCAAAAGCTCGTCATGAAGCCTGATGAGACGTGAGCCCGGGTTTTATAATCTACGGAAAAACGACTGAGGAAGAACAGTCAAAACAAATTATTATTTATTTTCTGACTCAGATATTCTGAATATTGAATCAACAGTGGAGCTGATGACTTTGAGATTTCTACGACTCTCTAAAAAACATCGTCTAACATCAAACGTCTGTTCCAGGTTCCGTTTAATGAGGTTCCTTAAATAAATAAGAGTGAACAAATATGTCAACTTGTGTTTTTTAACCAATTAAAACACCAATTTAGAACATTCGTCTCCACTAATTGACACAAAAGCTGTTTTTAGTCCTGATGTGACAGATGTCAGATACACTACCCAGCATGCATTGCATACTGCTAATAAAGCACAAAGCATAAGTGCAGATACTGACAAACTCTTCTTTACATTGAGTTTTTATGTTTTTAGCGACTTTCAGAAAGGTCGAGAGAAATACGACTTAGTCTAGAAATCACTAGAGGAAACTGTTGTTGTTGCTTTAAAGAAGTTTTGTCGTCTATAAGTACGATTTCTGAGGTGATTTGATTTCCTTCATCTCCTCAGAGTTGAGAACCAGGAAGCTACTGGGTTCATGTGTCGGAACCAGGAAGCTACTGGGTTCATGTGTCGGAACCAGGAAGCTACCGGCTTCATGTGTCGGAACCAGGAAGCTACCGGGTTCATGTGTCGGAACCAGGAAGCTACCGGGTTCATGTGTCGGAACCAAGAAGCTACTGGCTTCATGTGTCGGAACTAGGAAGCTACTGGCTTCATGTGTCGGAACCAGGAAGCTACCGGGTTCATGTGTCGGAACCAAGAAGCTACTGGGTTCATGTGTCGGAACCAGGAAGCTACTGGCTTCATGTGTCGGAACCAGGAAGCTACTGGCTTCATGTGTCGGAACCAGGAAGCTACCGGGTTCATGTGTCGGAATAAGGAAGCTACCGGGTTCATGTGTCGGAACCAGGAAGCTACCGGGTTCATGTGTCGGAACCAGGAAGCTACCGGGTTCATGTGTCGGAACCAGGAAGCTACTGGGTTCATGTGTCGGAACCAGGAAGCTACTGGGCTCATGTGTCGGAACCAGGAAGCTACCGGGTTCATGTGTCGGAACCAGGAAGCTACCGGCTTCATGTGTCGGAACCAGGAAGCTACCGGGTTCATGTGTCGGAACCAGGAAGCTACCGGGTTCATGTGTCGGAACCAGGAAGCTACTGGGTTCATGTGTCGGAACCAGGAAGCTACCGGGTTCATGTGTCGGAACCAAGAAGCTACTGGGTTCATGTGTCGGAACCAGGAAGCTACTGGGTTCATGTGTCGGAACCAGGAAGCTACCGGGTTCATGTGTCGGAACCAGGAAGCTACTGGCTTCATGTGTCGGAACCAGGAAGCTACTGGCTTCATGTGTCGGAACCAGGAAGCTACTGGCTTCATGTGTCGGAACCAGGAAGCTACTGGCTTCATGTGTCGGAACCAGGAAGCTACCGGGTTCATGTGTCGGAACCAGGAAGCTACTGGGTTCATGTGTCTGAACCAGGAAGCTACCGGGTTCATGTGTCAGAACCAGGAAGCTACTGGCTTCATGTGTCGGAACCAGGAAGCTACCGGGTTCATGTGTCGGAACCAGGAAGCTACTGGCTTCATGTGTCGGAACCAGGAAGCTACTGGCTTCATGTGTCGGAACCAGGAAGCTACCGGGTTCATGTGTCTGAACCAGGAAGCTACCGGGTTCATGTGTCAGAACCAGGAAGCTACTGGGTTCATGTGTCAGAACCAGGAAGCTACCGGGTTCATGTGTCGGAACCAGGAAGCTACCGGGTTCATGTGTCGGAACCAGGAAGCTACTGGCTTCATGTGTCGGAACCAGGAAGCTACTGGCTTCATGTGTCGGAACCAGGAAGCTACTGGCTTCATGTGTCGGAACCAGGAAGCTACCGGGTTCATGTGTCGGAACCAGGAAGCTACCGGGTTCATGTGTCGGAACCAGGAAGCTACTGGCTTCATGTGTCGGAACCAGGAAGCTACTGGCTTCATGTGTCGGAACCAGGAAGCTACTGGCTTCATGTGTCGGAACCAGGAAGCTACTGGCTTCATGTGTCGGAACCAGGAAGCTACCGGGTTCATGTGTCGGAACCAGGAAGCTACCGGGTTCATGTGTCGGAACCAGGAAGCTACTGGGCTCATGTGTCGGAACCAGGAAGCTACTGGGTTCATGTGTCGGAACCAGGAAGCTACTGGGTTCATGTGTCGGAACCAGGAAGCTACTGGGTTCATGTGTCGGAACCAGGAAGCTACTGGCTTCAGCGCCTGGATTAGTTCTTCCCCTCACACAGGAAGTGGCGGGCGCTGGCGTGCTGCTCGGCTGCAGATCGATACTTTGCTGCTCGGGACTAAACGTTTCCCAGAAATAAACCTGAACACTGCAGATATTTCACTTTAATTATATTGGATTTTTTAAAAGTGTATAAATCTAAAGACAGTTTAACAACAACGTGATCGTGACGGATTTTTAGCACCGACTCAGATGCTCAGGTTTTAAAACCCTAGAGCCCGAATCAATCAGGTGTGTGTGTCTGTGTGTGTGTGTGTGTGTGTGTCTCACCGATGAAGGAGTACTGGTACAGCTCCTGCAGGTGCGATGGCGCCTGTGGCGGCCTGTAAATGATCTTGCCGTTGTTAACGTCAGCCTGAGTGAAGTGGATCACCGGCGTGTACGGCCGGTCCCGGTGCTCGATCGCTCCTGAAAACAAACAGGAAAGAGATTTCATTTGATTTCTGCTGTCGGCTCCTGTCTGCCACGGGAAAATAGGATTTAGAAATATCGCTCGGAGGCAAAGCGACTCTGGAGGTAATCTCAGTTTCACTCGGTGGACGGAGTCGGTTAATGTGACACTGAAGCACAGAGAGAAAGACATAAAGAAGATTGTTCGGAGCGATATCTGATTGTAAGTGAAAACCAAAAGAAGACAAATCTAAAGGAGACGTATGGTTTGTTCCAGTGTTTCTTTCCTCTGGTGCGTTATTAAGTTGTTTCTGTGATTTTAAAAGTTCGGCAAAGTTAAAAAGCTCATTAAGCAGAAAGAAAAGTTGGGACTTATGGTGAACACAGAAAAAAATTATAATTTCATGTTTAAATTGTTCAGATTAAAGGCTCTAATATTTTTGGTGATTTACGTTCTTTATTAGACGCAAAAAATAATCATATCAACTTCTCTCACTTTCCTGTATCTGAAGCTTCCATTGTAAAAACACTAACTTTCAGGGTCTGTAAATTTAAAGTTTCCTCGAAAAGAAATGTACTGACTGAAAACTATACTTCTAAATTTGACTTACATTAACATTTAACTGTAAAAGAAATGGACAGCAATGGTTCAAATCTGATTTTAGAAATTGATGGGGAATGTTTCCGTTTCATATGAATCCGTCCTCGGCTCCGTCCAGAATGATTTCCACATGAACCTGTCGGCCCATTAGCTGATGAATATGATCTGTTGTAAATCGTTTTTCTTTCTTTCATTAGGAACAGAGATCTGAAAAAAAGTGTGTGTGTGTGTGTTTGTGTGTGTGTGTGTGTGTGTGTGTGTGTGTCTGACCTTGTCCTTGTGGTAGAGGTTTAGTGACGTTGTAGATGAGCTTCTCGCTGGGAGTCTCCGAGTCAATGAAGGACAGAGCTGAAGGTGGGATCTCCGTCACCCGATCCTCCAGAGCCTGCAGACACACACACACACACCGATGTTAACACACACACACAAATAAACACACCGATGTTAACACACCTATACACACATGTTAACGTAAGAAGAGCCACTTAATCTAATTTGACACAAACAAACAAACACAAGCAGCAGTTTCTCCTGCAGGAGCTACAGGGTCACAGATTTAATTTGAAAGAAAATAATTTTTATTTCTTATTTTAAAAATGACAAATAATGGATTTTTTCGACAGGAAAAAAGCTGAAAGCTGATTAATTGGTAAATGCAATCAATGAAAACAATATCTAAATCCCTGACCGTG
Source organism: Limanda limanda (assembly GCF_963576545.1). NCBI lineage: Eukaryota > Metazoa > Chordata > Actinopteri > Pleuronectiformes > Pleuronectidae > Limanda > Limanda limanda. Next base: position 3,696,344 of record NC_083640.1, read on the forward strand.
ATCTGCAGGTCACAGTCGGGGTCGAGCTGAGGGAATCCTGGGATCTGGGGCAGGACTCCGATGGTGAAAGTCTGGGCGTCGCCTTGTACGAGCGCCGCAGAATCAGTGGAAACCTGCAGACACACAACGTGAGATCTGTAAGGTTAGGGACTGAAACAGAAAACACACTCAACACACACAGGTTTCTGTTCAGACATGGAATTAACATCTGGCGCAAATATTGTTTCAGTGTGTGTGTGTGTGTACGAGAGAGAGAGAGCAAGATTTAGACAAGCTGAGTGAATTCCTTCTCCTACTTGTTTTAAATCTTAAGGAAATAGAAAAGCATTATGTGGAAGTTAATGTCAATATTGCCACAGAAATAAATCTATGCATTTACTCTACACGCTTCTCCATGTTGGTGGATGGGACTTGAACCAAACTTTGTGCTCTTTTTCTGATATATTAGATAGATAGATAGATAGATGAATACTTTATTAATCCCGAGGGAAATTTAGAACATCCAGTAGCTTATACAGTTAACACTTAAACACCTCACTAACATACATACATAAATCACATAAGGAGAATATATATACAGATACAGGAATGGGATGCAATGATGTGATTGTGTCAGTATCCAGTAGGGAAGTGTTCTTGTGCTGCTGGAGTGGAAAGTACAATAAAAAAATATATATCTATATATAAAACAAGAAAAATATATACATATATAAATATATAAACATATAAGAATATGTAGTGGTAAAGCCAGTAAACGGATGGACAGTGGGTTGGTATATTATAATGAGATGAGAGGAGAAGAGTAGAGAGTAGAGAGATTAGGTTTTAATTACGATAGACTGCTGAGACTGACTCCTGATTGGCCAGGTGTTGGTATCAGGGATATTTTGGCTTCATATCAGGACTTTGGGACAAATGTTGTCTGAGTGATGCATCCCGAATCCGTCCACTGTGCGTGGACAAACATCCTGAAGTCTGAACATTTAATCTGCACAACATCTCCAGGTTCTCGAGCCTCAGTCCGTATCAACGTGGATCTGTCGTCAGGGATGAACCACCCGGGCTGAATCTGCTTCTTTCCATAAATCACTGTCCAGGCTGCAGGAATATTAATGTCTAAGGCGTCCGTTTGAGTCAAAATTCAGAGTAATGATCTCACTGCTCAGCTGATGGTGTTTAAAAGCTCATCTGTGACCAGGCACTGCTCTGATGAAAGCAGCTGGAATATCGATTACTGCTGAACGACTTTCTAAAATCCATGAAGATCTTATTTGAGACTAAATGATGTAAAGTGGATGAAAGGAGCCAGAAGAAGAAGAAGGACCTCAGTGTTGAGATGTGATAAAAGCAATAATCGCTTCTCCACCGCTTCTCGTCCATCTCAGATCTGTTGCTAGGCGATCATTAACATTCATGTGCAAATAATATAATATAACATTTCAGGTATCACAGCAGCTCAAGTAACGATTAAATATAATTTGAAATATCAGAATTAAATACAATAGAAAGATACGCACAAGAGGAGACAGAAAGAAGACAGATGCTGTAACAGGCCCGGAGTAATATTTGATATTTGACAGTGGTCAGCTGGTGTATCTATATGTTTTCTACTTGGATTATTAACGATATATTCAACTGCAGGAGAACCAGCCTCCACAGAAGTTAAAACTGAGTTGGATCTAATTTATACATGAACTTCTGTGTTTTCACCGAGCTTCGCCTACACACCCACAGAAAGACTTGTCCTCTTTTCCCCTCTCTCATTCTCGATCCCTTTCTCTCTCCAGCACATCGCTCAGGCTACGACCTCTGACCTCTGCACTTTTTTTGACGGCCTATAAAGAATTTGATATAATTAAATTAGACTTTAAGATGATGTGAATTGAATTGCTGATCAGCGACAGAGGAGGAACAGCATGGAGTGAAGCTACACTTGAATATTTGCCTCTGCTCCCTCTACATTATTAAACCGTTTTTTTTTAAATTCCACTTTTAAATCACACTGGAGCTCCTCTTCCTCACAGGCTCTGCAGTACCTCACCCCCCCCCCCCCCCCCCAAACCGATACGAATAAACAACGACCCCGGGCTGAGCTGCTCGTCTTCACACGGACAATGTTTGTCACCACTTCCTCTGCAGCTTGTTCTCGTCAGATCACCAACACGTGGAGGAAGAGAAGTTCAAGATCTGATACGAACCTGAGCTACTCAAGACGTTTAAATAAAAATAACGTCAATCATTGGATCGTGAGCTGCTTATTTGAAAACAACAGAGAGAGACTTATTATAAAGAAGACAAAAAAAGTCTCCAAATGAGCGATAACTGTCCTTTAGATGTGTAAACAGATTATTGTTTACTAAACTTAACCATTGTCCACATTTCTTATTCTACATATGAGGACCAAACTGTAAACTAATGATATATGAGGACACACGGTATTCAACAGACTCTGATTGGCCCCTAGTTGCACGTTTAACTATAACTTTTAATCTTAAGAGCTTTTTTCCCCTCGTTACGTCCTTTTTGGGGCCATTTAATATTTTTAATGACAGAGCTGAGAGTAAAAAGAGGACAGGAAATGAAGGAAGGGAAGGAAACGTGCAGGAAAACATCCCTTCACCTCTTCCACCGGGGACGAAGGTGCCCCTGTCCCCATCTGTGCACACGTTTAAAGTAATAATCTATTAATGTCTTCTTTTTATGAACAGGATTTATGGCTCGAATGTCTGGTTGTGGTCTTGAAGGAGTTTTTCATCAAACGCATCAAATCACCATCACTTGGATTGGAATGTGGATTAGAGAGGTCCTACATGAAGAGTAACACAATAACCATACACACCACGATGACAAAACATCATCTTTATGGTTTATATCTCCATCAGCTCGAATCGACACCTCCTACGTACGGCAACAAAAAAACAAAACGCTTCACTTGGTTCCATTTGAGCTTCTCCTTGCCTCTGCCTTTCAGCTGATGAGACACTCGAGGATTAGATTTGAAATCAGCGCCAGGTAATTGAAACATATTTGCCCTGATGGATGGAGCCTTAATGAAGTGGGCTGGACGGAAAGAGAGAGAGAGAGAGAGAGAGAGAGAGAGAGAGAGAGAGAGAGAGAGAGAGAGAGAAAGACAGAGAGAGAGAGAGAGAGAGAGGACAGCTTCCTAATGGAGACGAGGTGAAGCGCAGACTGAAAACACTCTAACTGCCGTGTGATCAATGCTCCATCGGCTTCAGTGGGTTTGTCTCGGACTTGGAGTCTTTAATCCTGATGAAGATAAGTTACTGTACAGGTTTGAGAGCATCGGAGTCACAGCTGGAAGTCGGCTGCTCAGGTCGGAGCCGTCCACTGTGCGTGGACACACATCCTGAAGTCTGAAGATTTAATCTGAACAACATCTCCAGGTTCTCGAGCCTCAGTCCGTATCAACGTGAATCTGTCGTCAGGGATGAACCACCCGGGCTGAATCTGCTTCTTTCCATAAATCAATGTCCAGGCTGCAGGAATATTAATGTCAGAGGCGTCCGTTTGAGTCAAAATTCAGAGTAATGATCTCAGTGCTCAGCTGACGGTGTTTAAAAGCTAATCTGTGACCAGCCACTGCTCTGATGAAAGCAGCTGGACTATCGATTACTTCTGAACGACTTTTTAAAATCCACGAAACTCTTATTTGAGACTAAATGATATAAAGTGGATTAACTGAGCCAGAAGAAGAAGAAAAAGCTCAGTGTCGAGATCGAGCTTCCTAATGGAGATGAGGTGAAGCTCAGACTGAAAACTCTCTAACTGCCGTGTGATCGATGCTCCATCGGTTTCAGTGGAATTGTCTCGGACTTGGAGGCAATTTGTACGTAATTCTGTGTCTTTAATCCTGATGAAGATAAGTTACTGTTCGGGTTCGAGAGCAGAGGAGTCACAGCAGGAGGTCGACTGCTCAGGTCTGAGCTGAAGAGGAAGAAACATCCACAGGAGAAGAGAAATAAATCAGACCTGAACTGAAAATGATCAAGTACGTGCTCCAGATGTTTTCTGGAAATATTCAGAACAGACCCCGTGAGAAATGAGCCATTCGGAGATATGGATGGATAGATAGATAAATAGAGAGATAGATAGATGGGTAGACAGATAGATGGATGGATGGATAGATGGATAGATAGATGGATAGATGGATGGATAGATGATAGATGATAGATGATAGATGGATACATGGATAGATGGATAGATAGATAGATAGATAGATAGATAGATAGATAGATAGATAGATAGATAGATAGATAGATAGATAGATAGATAGATAGATAGATAGATAGATAGATAGATAGATAGATAGATAGATAGATAGATAGATAGATAGATAGATAGATAGATAGATAGATAGATAGATAGATAGATAGATAGATAGATAGATAGATAGATAGATAGATAGATAGATAGATAGATAGATAGATAGATAGATAGATAGATAGATAGATAGATAGATAGATAGATAGATAGATGTATGGATGGATGGATGGATGGATGGATGGATGGATGGATGGATGGATGGATAGATGGATAGATGGATAGATGGATGGATGGATGGATTGATAGATGGATGGATGGACGGATAGATAGATATATGGATGGATGGATAGATAGATAGATAGATAGATAGATAGATAGATAGATAGATAGATAGATAGATAGATAGATAGATAGATAGATAGATAGATAGATAGATAGATAGATAGATAGATAGATAGATAGATAGATAGATAGATAGATAGATAGATAGATAGATAGATAGATAGATAGATAGATAGATAGATAGATAGATAGATAGATAGATAGATAGATAGATAGATAGATAGATAGATAGATAGATAGATGGACGGACCGAATTTGAATTAAATTAAAGAGCAATAATATACTGATATTAATGATAAATCACATGTGCTTTCTGCAGCTGAATTTACTGTAAAACGTACAGACTCATATTATAAACTGCAGTTTTACACCCTGTGTGTAAACCCATAGGATTTCACGGTTATGAGAAAGACAACAGAAGAAACAGCAGATGGAGGAGGAAGAGAGAGAGACAAGAAATAAAATAAATAAATAAAGACAGATGAAGGGATGTTGGAAGGGAAGAAGAAGGAGGAGGAGGAGGAGGATGAGGAGGAGTGTTAACTTCAAAGAACGATCCACAGAGAAAACCAGGACACAAGAGAAAAAACAACAAGAGCGACAACAGCATCTTCTTCTCCTCCTCTTTTCCTCCTCTCCTCCTCCTCCTCCTCCTCCTCCTCCTCCTCCTCCTCTTCTCCTCTCAGGCTCCGGGACGACTTCTCATCTGGACTTTTCTTTTATCAGTTTGTTTTGAATCATTCATTCGTACAGATGTAGAACCACACACTCATACGTGAGAATCAACCTTGTCGTGTGTGTTTCCAGTGTGAAGGCACATGTGATCTCTCAGGTCTTCGTCATGTGACCTCGTGAGTCATCAGCAGAAGGAGAGAAGAAGAATCATCACTGACCTGGAACTGGAAGGAGTCGCTGTCGCTGCCGCGGCCGAAGTGGTGATACCACACCGTGCCGTCGTTCACGTCCTGCTGGGTGAAGGAGGAGGTGGAGGTGAAGCCCTGGTCGTCGGCCAGCGAGGGACGCCAGCCCTCGGGGGGGCCGTCCGCTGGCATGGACACCAGCACCACCTCACCTGCACAGAGACGGCAAACAAGATATTATATTGTATCATAAATGCATATTTATATTAAAGATAAAATGAAGGCTTTAACACAAAGTTTGTGTTAAAGGCTGAGACTAAAACCTGCTGTGATGATTCCTTTAGACAGATTATTTAAATGTTTGTGCTCTGATTGGTTGTTTATGTTTATTTTTTCAATTCAAAATCTATGTATTTTGTTGTATTTGTGTTTTTATTTCTAGCCATTTGAAGGTTGAATTGTAAAATATCAATCCTTGATTACATCTGTCCAGTATTTCTCTGAAATACAAAAACCTACATAACACATGTCTCCTCTGTCTCCTTTTATCTTCATCTGCTTAATTGTGGAATATAATAAAGTATATATATATAATATATATATATATTATTCCAGGTGTGTGTGTCTTTAAGCAGCTCGCACCGTGTTGTACAGAGACGGCCAACAAGATATTATAATATATCATAAATGCATATTTTTATTCAAGATAAAATGAACGATCCTGACGGGGTGTCACAAAGTTTGTGTTACAGCCTGAGACTAAAAACTGCTGTGATGATTCCTTTAGACACAATATTTAAATGTTTGTGCTCTGATTGGTTGTTTATGTTTATTTTCTAAATTCAAATTCTATGTATTTTGTTGAATTTGTGTTTTTTATTTCTAGCTATTTGAAGGTTGGATTGTAAAATGTCAAGCCTCGATTACATCTGTCCAGTAGTTCTTGTGTCATCGTTAAAAAAACCAGGACGTAAATACAAAAACCTACATAACACACGTCTCCTCTGTCTCCTTTGATCTTCATCTGCTCCATTGTGGAATATAATAAAGTATATATATATATATTATTCCAGGTGTGTGTGTGTCTTTAAGCAGCTCGCACCGTGTTGAGGTCGTCCGTCTGAGGCCAGGATGGTGTAGACGATTTCATCAGAGCCGACTTCCTTGAAATGTGCCTGCAGGTATTTTCTATCCAGTCGCACCATCCCTCCTTCTTTCACCCAGGTCATCGGCACAGACTGAACCAGCGGTGAGTCAGCAGCCTGAAAACACACACACACACACAAACACAGACACACAAACACACAAATACTTAAAAATACTTCTCTCAAATAGTGTATGAGATCTGTCAGGAAGAAAAAACCTGTGAGAACTGCAGTGAGATGTAAAACCTGCAGGAATCTGATGAGTCTGTGTTGTGTGTTGATTAACACAGAGACCAACAACTCCCAGTTGTGTCACTCTTACAACAAACATCTGTCAGTGAGTTTCTTTTTGAGGAATTCTAAGATTGACAAGATGTTTGGTTCTGTCGGATCAAAGAAGGACTAGAATCCTCTAACTGAGGAATCCCACCGTGAACCTTCACTGACAGGAGTGTGTGTCTGTGGTGCAGCCTGACGTCAGAGCAGCTTGTTTTTAATCCACATCTGTTCCCCCCCCCCCTCAGGTGAGAGAGTCCCAGGAGCCCCGGTGCAAACCAAGGCTCGACCAATCAGACGTCACACATCGCAAACACCAGCAATCTCGAGTTTCTCCGCTCCTGAGCTCCACTTTGGAGTCAGACTTGTTTTCGTTGTATTGATCCACATGAGACCAGCTCGCCCCCCCGCTCGCCCTCGCTCCAGCACGGAGAGAGGGCGGGGGGGCAGGACAAGCTGCAGAGAACCAGCCCACAGACGCCGGCTGTGGAACTGGGAGACAGGTTACTCACCGGGTCTCAACAACAAGTGAGACGCACTTCTCCTCCAGCATCAACAACACAAAGCTGCTATTTATTCTGTGAGCAGAAGCTGCACATTCCACATCCAGGGGGAGAATGGATAGAATAGAATAGATAATCTGTTTATGCTGACTCCTATACTGAGACTACAAGTATCAGAAATATAGATTATAATAAAGATGATTGTATTTGACACATCCCTGCTTCATGAGCACTGTTGATCTGCATGAAAAGCCAAAAATAATTAACATTTTCAGATAATAATTCCATATTGAATGCTTTCATAATCAAGTGTATGATAAATATATATGCAATAAAATCCTAATATCCATTCTTCCAGCCAGTTTTACTGTAATCTGCCCAGTAGTTTTTGTGTATTGCTGATAAATATCAAACAAACTACTGCAGATGAAAACATAACCTCAAAGAAAACAAACAACTTTTATAATTACACCAGTTTTCCCCCAAATAAAACTTGTTAAAAGCTTCAACCTCGTGTTTACAGCATAAATTAATCATTCAATATTAGTAAAGCTGTTTGTTTTAGCCTTGTTTTCTCCAATTAGATGACGGTACTTAAACTTTCCTAAAACATTAACGTCAGGTCAATTATTTAGAAACGTTTTAAGAGGAACACACACACACACACACAAACACACACACACACACACACACACACACACACACACACACACACACACACACACACACACACACACACACACACACACACACACACACCAAAACACACTTGACCATTTACTGAAGTCCTGTGTAGCCACTGCTGTGTCAGCGCTGGACAATGTTCTTGCTGAGGCTATTATCCTTTTCCATCCTTGAGTCTAAATGTTCTAAAGTTTAGAGGACGAGTGTCAATATGTTTTCAAACTTTTGATGGAGACGAACAAGGTTTCTGAAGGACACTTCAATAAAAGACGGGCAGACGGATCTTTTCAGATTCACAAGTTCGTGAAGTTTCCTGATTTCTGCCGACTTCTAACTTCCCTCACTCATTAACCTACAGCTGCAAATACACATTTAATAATTGTAGTTTATTGTGTTACTTGGATATAAAGGCAGCTCTAAAGAGATTTGTGTTCCCACATTAGACAAACAGGCTAATCTCCTTCAAACAGGTGCACAGAAAATGAAACTGCAGAGAATATCTCTGCTTGTGACCTTTGGGAAAAGAAGAAACGGAATTTTCTTGATGTAATTTTAGATAAAACGGGAGAGAGTTTGTTTTTTAACAGTTAGAGAAGTAGAGGAAAGTTTGTGGAGAAAAAAATGAGAGGGCGAATAAAACAAACTCAACACCGGAGTCAGAAATCAGAATCAAACTACTGTATCTTACTCTTGGGATTTTTATTTTTTATATATCAGGTTGAGCAGTAAAAAGAGGATAATTAGAAGTTCTTACTTTTATATTTGAAATGCAACTCGACAAAAAGCAAATCAAGACTCAACCATCCCTTTGTGGAACCAAATCTGTAAACCTGTAGTTTATATAGTTAAATGTAGGGAGGTGGCACAACAGACTGTAAATAAAGATGGACGACACATCTCCTCTAACTCCACTATCAAGAAATGAAGCTCAAATATCCTAGATATGAATTTTGGGTCCCTGATTAGTAGATTGTGGGGCGGAAATAACAAATTTAAACCAAAACAATCAGGAATATGGAAGAATTAAATGAAAGAAACCATCTATGAGAAGAAATGATTTGATGTGTATTTTGACTTTTTAGTTGAGTCCATGTCCTGCCTGCTAACATGGAGGAGGCGTCCATCTTTAATCACAGTCTACGGTCGGGACAAGTGAAGTTTCTATCGCCGATGCTCCAGAAATCGTCATTATTCTGAGCCGCAGTGATTCTGAGAGCAAACACATGAAAGCTGTGTGATAGTGGAGGTTCCCAGAGCTCGGAGTCAGCAGGACTCCGACTGTAAACAGAGCTGAAGCCGGACGGAGACAGAGTTTGGCGTCCGTCCACGAAAACAGAGATAAATGACTTTGTCCAAGATGGAGTCTGTGTGATCCATAAACCATCGGCGAGCCGGGGACAGGGAAAGTGACGGCAAAGGGTGGCATTGAGAATTTAGTCTCTCACATCTACATACCCCCCCTGCCCGAGCTGGAGGGAGCAGGATGAGCTGATGGACTCGTCAAAGTTACAGAGAGGAGACTGAAAATTTACCTGCAGCATATTTTCTATTTAATCTCAGTAAATCATGCGTCTAACGAACGTGACGGCTTTAAAACAACAAATCAGAGCAGGCTAACGTGTCGTCATGGACACGGGAGATTATTAAGAAAGAGCTAAGATGAATAGAGTAGTGATGAAGATGAGAAATCAGCAGAGGAAGATATATTATTCACTCCTGTTTCCTCTGCAGAACACAATCGGTCTTTCAGAGTTTCCTCCTGGAGTCGGTAATTGAAAGCCAAAGGTTCCGGCTTCTAACTATTGACCCTGGACGGAGCGTTCGGAGGAAGAAACTCTGACAAACTCTCAAAACTAAGAATCCTTTTATATTTTAATTTTAATCTCAGTAAATCCTGCGTCTAACGAACGTGACGGCTTTAAAACAACAACTCAGAGCAGGCTAACGTGTCGTCGTGGATGTTGGGGATTATTAAGAAAAAGCTAAGATGAATAATCATAATCCGGCGACGATGAAGAGGAGAATTCAGCAGAGGAAGATATATTATTCTCTCCTGTTTCCTCTGCAGAACACAGACGGTTTCTCCTTGGGTCGGTAATTGGAAGCCAAAGGTTCCGGCTTCTAGCTATTGTCCCTGGACGGAGAATTCGGAGGAAGAAACTCTGACAAACTCTCAAAACTAAGAAATCCTTGACCTTGGTTTGTGTTAAAGTCAAGAGTCATCTCTTCACTTTCCCTCTTCCTCACTCTGTCCTCGCCCTGCTCGGCTCACAGTTTGCAGAACGCTCGGCTGGAGACCTGCAGCGTTGAGGCTTCACCACATTAGACCCCGGCACACCGGCAGCGGGAGCTCAGCACTTCCATCTGAACTCAAACATCCAGGAGAGCAGCAGGTTAACGGCGGTAAACGGCACACAGCGGGTTTGAGTTCTCCACCAGAGCTGCTCTGAGATCAGAGATGTCTGAGGGAAGTGAAGGGCACCGCGGTGGATTCACTGTTTAACTCATAAACTTTTTGACTTTTTAACTGTGAGTCTGCAGCTGCCGGATAAAGAAACTTAAAATTCAGAAGAGGTGCAGACAATTCATCCTCATCTGGAACATCGTCATGTCTAATTAACGTTATTATTCACTGCAATATATATTTAAATGTATGAGGAGCATCTGTGTGTCGTTAACAAGTCACTGTCAAATCAACGGAAATATATTATCTTAACAATATGAGTACTAAATGAATTAATTATGTGTTTGATCTTCCCATTTTCATTTTTTTCAACATTTCTTACCGACTGCACATCTGATATTCTCCTCCTTTCTTTCCCTCTCACATCCCTCCATCACGTTTGTTGTTCAGTTCGAGAAGAGAAGAGATGCTCCTGAGATGAATCTCACTCCTTCTCTTTGCTTTCCATCATTCTGTCCATCCGGCTCTGTGTAACTAATGGCAGAGCGCTGCATCGGGACACTTTACATTACAGATACCAGTGTGTGTGTGTGTGTGTGTGTGTGTGTGTGTGTGTGTGTGTGTGTGTGTGTGTGTGTGTGTGTGTGTGTGTGTGTGTAATAAATTCACTTGACTTGATATTTATAGTTGAGTGTAATTTGCTCATTAAACTTGAGACAGAGCGGTGAAGACTGATGCCTGCAGGACACACACACACACACACACACAAACGCAAGTATTTCTATACTTATATTTCTATACTATTTCTAAACCCTCGCTGACAAGACTCCAGTCGTTCATTCCTGATCCTTCACTTCTCTGACCCACATTCTCTCTCAAACCTGAAACCTTCTCTTAACCTTTAGTTGTTCTAACTTTACTAACATGTCGCTGCTGTCAAGGTCAAAAACAGGTCTGCACAAACAACACACACAAACAACACACACACACACACACACACACACACACACACACACACACACACTCAAACATGCTTCTCTGCGTCTAGACATCTTCAAAACTGGAACAAGGGTCGTGCCTTGTCTCCCATTTACCTCCTGAGTGTGCTTGAGATGCGTGTGTGTGTGTGTTTGTGTGTGTGTGTGTGTGTGTGTGTGTGTGTGTGCACATGTCGTAGCACAGTAACTCACTAAGCCGCCAAATTTCTCTCATGCCGAACACCGCCCCCCCCCCCTCCGGTCAGGCTGGAATGCACTTGCTGCCAGATAATTGTGTCCTTGTCATAAAACTTTCTGCAGGAACGATAAGTGCCTCTCTCTCTCTCTCTCTCTCTCTCTCTCTCTCTCTCTCTCTCTCTCTCTCTCGCTCTCTCTCTCGCTCTCTCGCTCTCTCTCGCTCTCTCTCTCTCTCTCTCTCTCTCTCTCTCTCTCTCTCTCTCTCTCTCTCTCTCTCTCTCTCGAAGGCTTGACTTCAGGCAATTAAAGGATCCAAACCCAGTGGATGTCACGAAGGTTTTAACAGCACATCAGGGAATAAATATCCAAACTCAAATTGGCAGAAACTATAACACATGAAATGTTTGTAACATCCAATATTTTCCACTTGTTCAGATAAATAACAACTTGTAACAGCTCCCTTTGCAGCTGCAGTTACCTTGAATCTAATCTTTTTAAACAAATCATATCTACATATCTATTTATCTATATATATATAGATAAATAGTAATTCAGAGGATGGCTCAGGACGTTTTCATAAAGAGAAAGTCAACCCAAAATTGGGCAGATGTCATAAATGCATTTTTCTTTGGATTAAATTGAACATCAGCAGAGCTAATATTGAAATGTTAACTCTGTGAAACTGTGAAATACACAAAAACACAAAGAGCTGTAGAAATATGTGGATGTGTGAGCAGTAGATTTTATCTTTGTGGCGTGCACTCATGGGTGTGTCCTCTCACCCAGTGGGTCGATGGGAAATGTAAAGTCTGTAGCTATATATACTTCCCGTATGGGGAACATGTGCCTGTTCTTCCTGATACTGAATAAACAACAGTAAGCAGTACCTGCGTCTCTGCCTTTCCTTGTCCTGCCACATCTTGATTCTTTCTAAATCACTGCACTTTCACTTTTCTGGAAACTTTAGTCGGTGAAGAGTCACTGGAGCTTTGAGGGTCAACACCAGGATTCAGCTCAGCTCTGTAACATCCAGACTCAAATCCAGTATTAAAGGAGGATTGATGCAGAGACGATTGAACTGAGGAGCAGATTAAACACCAGAGATCCTTTAAAACACGTCTTTAAAATCAAAAGTACATTTCTCCTGAAACATCTTTTGCTGTTTGCAGCACAAAGCCTTTGCTTGTTTGTCTTGACTTTTCCAATGAAGTCCCTGATGTGTGATAGGTCCTGTTTTATAAACCCTGGTTTCTTGTTTAAGAAAGTAAAAAAGAAACAGACACTAGACTTAAACAGGTCTAAAACATAGACTGTAAATAAAGATGGATGATCAGTGACAAGAACTACCTAACATAACAGAAACCATCTTTGATAAACTTGTATTTAACACGTACTTTAGTACTCAACTTCACTTTAACAAGCTTATGACCTAAATTGCAGCCACCAGGGGGCGATCTAGATGTTTTGGCTTCACTTTGGGAAGCCTACATGTCGTCCATCTTTATTTACAGTCTTCTGTATGTTTTAGAGTCTGCATGAAAAAAGCAGAAGTTTGTCAGTATTTGTCTGGATAAGATGCAGGATCAGTAAATAATTTGATCAATCATGGATCTCCCCTCCTCCTCCTGAGCTCCTCCTACCTTCTGGTTGATGGTCACCTGCAGGAGAACGTTCCTGTAGCTGTGGCCGTCGCTGACCTGCAGCACCCCCCAGTCCTCCTCCCACTCGGAGCCGTCGTGGACGTACTGGATCTGTTCCCGCGCCAGCTCCTCCAGCTTGAACCGGCTGAGCGCCCGGTCGCCGTGGAGACGGGACAGCTGGCCGTGACGGGGGGGTTCCAGCACCATGATCAGAACGTCGGCCGGGTTGTCGGGGTCGTCCAGCTGCAGGACGGACTTGGTGATGGTCGCCGTGGCGCCCGGGCCCTTCACCGGTAGCGGAGCGAGAGTCGTGACCCTCGGAGGCTGGAAACGGATTCAGAGGAGAAAGAGCAGAGGGTCGTTTCATTCAACACACAATCCAAAACACATCTACACAACTTAGGAGTGAAAATACAATAGTTTCAACAGAGAGACGGATCCTTGATCTAAAACTTCAAGTGTTGAAAACTGTGATAAAAAACTTCTCAAGGCTCCGAGCACAGTGAGGAGAGATGGCAATTTCTCCCAAAGACGCCCGAACTGTCAGATGATGGATTTTCTCTCTGAGGGTCGGGGGGGTGGAGGGAGGCCGTGGTGTCCTGCCACCGAGGAGATGAAAAAGATGAAGGTGAGGTGGGGGGGCGGGAACCTCACGCTTCTTCTGAGCTCGTAATAAAGTTACTGAGGTTTTTAAAAAGTGCCGGATGTGGATTATTTTATTTCTGTAAGAACAACACGCCGGCTCCACTCGTCTCCGAGATTCTTAGAATGAGATTAAGCTCCATGAAGGGACATTTTTTGCAATTATAACCAAATCAAATGATACTTATAAGAGTGAGTTATTGTATTAACCCACAGAGACTCACAGTGGTTCACTCTGACTGAATCACTGATATTCCACATAAAACTGTGAGCATTTCCATTTCCAGAGGACAATCTGTCAGAGCTCAAACTGCGTCTCTCCACTGATATACAACCGAACGCTGGTTATTACCCATGATCCTCTGCTTCCTGAACCATAGGAGCTGCTGCTGTAACAAAATCCACCAAACTCTGTTCGGAATTTGTCATATTTTAAAAGTTTCCTGCTCAATATTGGAGATAAACTCTGTTTTTTTAATAACTTCTGAGTCTTTTTTATTTGATCGACAGTTCCGCTTCACTCTTCAACCGTCTGCAGCTGATTGTGACAGATGAAGCCGTCAGGTCTGAGGAGTAGGAAGTGAGTTCTGTCAAGATAAGACGAGGATATCAGAGACTAAATGTAATTTGTATTGGATTTTGCTGCAACACTGTTTACTCCTGAAAGTCCAAAAGTGTTTTCAAACACTTCACACACACACACACCCCCCTCCATCTGCATAATGATTAGTATAATGAGTGTAATTATAAGAGTGGAGCCAATGAATGAATTTAATATTTTTGGATGAACTGTCCCTTTAAGGTTAAAAAGTTGTGTAGTGTTTTTTTAGTTTTTGTTTTCTCTTCCAGTTTTTTAGAATTAAGTAATACTTTGCCAAACCTTTGCATAAATAATGTTTTGATTTCTGCTGAAGAGAGAAGTTCATTCGCATCTTTTGTCTGAGTGTGTGTGTGTGTGTGTGTGTGTGTGTGTGTGTGTGTGTGTGTGTGTGTGTGTGTGTGTGTCTGTGTGTGTTTGTTTGTGTTTGTGTTTGAATATCTGAAAACGAAAACAAGGAGAAACAGACAGTAGGAGTTGGAGGCTCCTTAAAAAAGCCACTGATGCAGATAATTTCAAAATGAGTCGTCGTCGCCAAGATCCTTTGTCAGCGGCTCAGCCTGGGAGTGATGGAAGCTCAGGTGGAGACACACGAGTCTCCACCCGCTCCCCTTGATGAAGAGCTCGGCTGTGGCTGCAGCTTCAAAGTGGGACACTCGAAACAAGCCGATACCACAGAGAACAGTAGTGAGAGAGTCACACACACACAGAAACCAGCAGTGTGTCCTCACACAGAAACGACCTCTGGGTGAAGCCGCTGCCGAAGGAGTTGAACCAAAGCCTCCGAACAACAAAAGGAGCAAGTTGTTATCCGCAGCCTCTTGCCCCTCGTGTTCTGTCGGGGGGCCGGGGGGGTGACAACACTTTCTGCTTTGGAGGATTTATCTCCCAGAGACAGACTCCGGCCCCCCGGGCGCAAACCAAAATCCTGTGTTGTCACTGCTGCAGTTTGTAGGAGGGTCACAAAAGCCTTTGGATGCATTGTTGTGGGAGTGGGTGTGTGTGTGCTGCCTTTAACATCGTGCCCCGAGGCAGAGGGAAACAAACACACACACTCAGGTGGGGGGGGGGGTGCCCTTGGATCCTCGGCTCACAGGTGAGGGAGAGGTGAAGTCACGCAGACTTGAGGCTCTGCAGGAGTTCACCGAGTTACCAAAGGATTTCTCTTTCCTGGCTCTTTCTTCTCCTGCTGTGTTCGGGCTGGATTTCCCAAGTCCATCTAAACCTTGTCTGCCTCAAAGCTCGCGGATTGTAAAAATGTCTTTTACCTGTAAGTGCCCGTTCATGTTTCTGTGTCAAACTGTCAGAAAACTGAGTGTTGTGCTCCTGCTCACGTGAACCCAAGGTTCGAAAAGAACGGAAGTGAAGAAGAGGCCATTTAAGTTGCAGCTGATCGGAGTGTAGCAACATACAGAATCAGGTTTTATTGGCCAAGTCAGTTTGCACAAACAAGGAATTTGACTTGGTAAAGTGACTCTTGATTAGGGTTGCAAAATTCCGGTAATATTCAAAGTTGGAAACTTTCCATGAGAATTAACGGGAATATACGGGAAACGTGTGGGTAATTTATACTAACTGTATTCACCTTGTCATATACAGACATAAATATAAACATTTTGTTGTGTCATAGGCTGATTTGAGCCCTGAGGAAACTTTGGGCACTTGACTATATGCTTCTGCATCGTTGTGTCATTCTTAACATAGGTCTTTGCACAGTATTTGCAAATGTACACAGCCTTTCCTTCTACATTGGATGGGGTGAAATGTCTCCACACATGAGATAGTGCACGTGGCATTGTTCTGTAGAATAAGATGAGAAAAAAGTTTGTAAAAAAACACTAATGCAATGCCAGAGATATAAATAGTTAGCAGGCAGCAGGCCTCAATAGCTCTGCTGTAGAGTGAAGGATGCTGGGAGTTATCTGTGCATGTGATGGAAGAATGCACAGTGGAGGGTTGAAACTCAACGTGCAGCGTGTGCTGCATTCCATACATCTTTAAAATAGAGTTTTGAATGATGTTTTTATTGCTCAGCGTTTAATTTGCGTAGTTTTTGTTTTTTTTCAAAATTCCCAAAATTCCAGAGCTTAACTTCCCATTGAAATTTACCAGAAACTTTCAGCCCCTTTGCAACCCTACTCTTGATAACCAACCTGGTGTGGTCCGGCTGCACCAACCAGCAACTTACTTCAAATCTATTCAGTTCATCTTTAAGTTTTAGTGAAACATTTTTGTGAGAAATTTGACCTTTGTGAGGTCACAGTGATTCTGAACTTTAGTTTTTGAACACCAGAATCTAATCAGTTCATCCTTGAGCTAGATTGAATGCTCACACTGAATTTTAAGAAATTCACTCGAGGCGTTTTGGATATTTCGTGTTCATAAGGAAACACAAAGCTGAAACATAACACCTCCAGCTACTGGATGTGTTGAGGGATAAAGAGAAACGTAGTGATGAACATGAACATTCGTGAACTTCTACATCTGACGGCTCGTTGTTTGTATCTGTTGCACTTTCTGCTGCATCATCCCAGCTTATCGAGCCCCCCCCCCCACTGAGTGACGCCCCACAGCAAGTCGTGAATCCTGCACGGATATGTATGATAATGAGGGGAAAGGGGGATGAAATGTTCCATCGCTGAGATGTGGGGATGTGTGAGTCTGTGTGTGTCTGTGTGTGTGTCTGTGTGTGTCCGTGTGTGTCCGTGTGTGTCTGTGTGTGTCTGTGTGTGTCTGTGCGACAGAGATAAACAGAGGAGACGACACAAACTGACAGATGTTTGATAATGACTCCGATACCTCGAAAATGTGCGGAACAAATTTAAATAATGACGGAATTACCTGAGCGGAAAATGTCTCATTTGTCTTTTATTAGAAAGAAACAGATTCATCCGAGTCTGTCACCAGGTGCAGACACGACAGAAGGAAAGTGTCTTATTACAAAAGGTCGTGTTGGAAATAACAAGATGTCAAAACTTTTAACTTGGAAGCACAGGGTGAATTTATTTTGACTTATAGATAAGATTATTACAACCTGACTGTTCTAAGAGGGACGTACAGCAGCTGAATAGTAATATATATTAATAAATGATAAATAATGTCACATTAAAATCTGCAGAGCATTTATATATTTATCATGTTTGGTGTAGCTATTAATATCAATGCTGAGGATGTGTAATTATTTATTAATACAATTTGTAATTGAATTGAAAACCGTTTTGAATTATGAATCGTGTGTGTTAACAAAGCTTTAACAATAGATCTTTGTTCTACCACCATCGTAGCTGAGTGAATCGTGACATTGGGTTGTTGTTTGTTTTATTTGGTTTCTTTTGAAATGTTTTGCCGTATGATGAACATATTTTACATACTTCAGAATTATAATAATTCCTCATGTTCTTATTTTTTTTAATTTCTGATGGAGAAATGCAATGAAGTGATTCTGATCCTGATACAGAAAGTGTGTGTGTGTTTGTGTGTGTGTGTGTGTGTGTGTGTGTGTGTGTGTGTGTGTGTGTGTGTGTGTGTGTGTGTGTGTGTGTTTATAACATACCTGCATTGACACGACTTGAACTTGGATTGTTTCTGGTTGAGAAAACAACTGAGGGTCAGCGACTCGCAGGCTGAACTCACCGGTCCTACAGGAAAGAGAGGAAAAGAAAAGAGTCACTTAAAAGCTGAACATTGAAAAACAACCTAGAATCCACGAGGTCAAAGTTCACTCTCTCTCTCTTCCCTGTTTCCAGTCTGAATGAACACGAGCTGGAGAAACAGGCTGGAGGCCGCCCTGTCGGTTTCTGGGAAAATTAGTCCTGAGAGGCCGAGAGTGTGTGTGGTCATTAGATCTAATCCTATCAGAGCGCGCATGACAACAACACACACACACACATGTTCACACAAACACACACACACACTCATCACCACAAACCTCAGCATTATGAAAGACGAGGATTTTTACCCACAATTCCCTGCAGGGTTGGAGTTGGGACTGTAATTTAACTTTTTTTAAATTAAAATATGACTTAAGTTTATGTCAATCCATTGAAATAATAAACTTCAACCTCTACGGTCCATTTTTAATTTATAAACATTGAACTATGTAGCCATGTCCCGTTCACCAGCATGGAGGAGGTGGGGGTTCATGATCTATACTTCAACCAGCCACCAGGGGGCCAGGAAGACACTTTGGCTTCACTGTCACGTCCTCCATCTTTATTTAGAGTCTCTGTTTTTTTTCATTAGTTTGTTATCCATCTGTTTAAGTAGTTTTAAATCCCGGGACCGGAGCCAGCGTTCCTTTACACTTCACTTCATCGTCTCTTGTTTTTCAATCACTCGCTGTGACATCGTCTCCGTTGACGAGATCTCACATTTGATTGCAATCTGTCTTTGTTTTCTCCCGGAGACATTTACATCAGGGTACTCTGGTCCAGGAGGTGGTAAAAATAAATTTTCCCTCTTGTTACTTTAATGAGACAGAACTATTGTCAGTTGAGTTTAATAGAGAAGGAAGCTGCAGTCATATCAAGGACAGAGGAGACGGAGCAGGGATTTATTAGAGGAGACTCCACCACCTCTTCTGTGGTGAAAAGGTTGTTTAAAGTTTGTGAAAGTCTTCGGGTAAAAGGGACAAAACTCCTCCAGGGACGATACTGAAGCTCCTGAAACACCTCGTCAGTAAAGTCTGGACGATACTTCATGTTCATAGCTAGAAACAAGTGGATTGTGTATTTGTTGTGTTCATTATAAATGAAAGATGGAATATTTTAACGAGGGTTTCATCTGACTTTTGTCATTATTTTGAATAAGATACGAGACAATATGAGAGTTTTCCTTTAATATTCCCAGTTTTCATGTTAGAGTCTGATTGTGACTCAAATCCAATGTTAATGCCGGAAGTTTTAAAACCTCAACCTGAAGTAGTTTGATGCTCGATGCTACATCTTAAATATGGGAGACTGGATGTGAATATAGTCAGTATGAGGAAAGCGTGGAAACCTTTTGAAGTATTGACGCCAATTCAAATCTAAAAACTGGAATATGAGCAGAATATCTTTCCTTTGAAGGAACTGGACGTTGAGAGGTTATTTCCGAAGCCTGTTTCCTGACAGTTACTGGTTTATGGGAGAAGCAAAGATTGTGTCTGTTGGAGAGATGGATCCATTTACACCTTTTCAACATGTGGCTGGAATCACATCTGGATGCTCCTGACTGCTTCTCCTCTAAATTTACACTTAAACTCCTCAGTCGGAGGTGACTCGGGGAAAATGGGTCTCGCACATCTCATCATATTCTAGTCTCTACGTGAATCTCGCCCGGTGAACTGCAGCCGCTTCTCTTTAAAACTCACATTACACATTGTCACAGAGCTTTTCACCAATAATTTAACACTTTCCGAATTACGATTGAAATTTGTCACAGCTTCCCAGCAGTTGTTATGGGTGGAATATTTACGTCCCATTAAAGATGTATTGGTCGGCTTATTAAAATAACATAAGGGACGTAGTTCTGCAGGAGAAAAAAAGCCACAGTGCTGCTAAATCTCTTTTTTATGCACACACTATAAATGTGACTGGTATATTTGTTGTATTCATTATAGATGAAAGACGTTTTAATGCAGCCTTGAGACTCAAGTGTTTGATCTGCGTGTGTATAAATACTTCCACGCTGAGGTGCACGTCCTTCCAGACATAAAGTACAGTTTGTGTTCGCTGCTTGGAAACTTGTCGTGTTCTGCCGAGACGACAAACACGTTCTCCAGAGGAAAGATGTTCAACGTCTCCCGATCTCCTTTATCCACGATGATCTGCAGCTTTGTAAACGATTGGTTTTATTGTTTTATTCTCACGTTGGAAACCTCGTCTCTCGAAGCAATCAAACCAGAGAGCTTTTGTTTTTTGGCTCCCCCCCCACTCCACATAATGTAAAAAATATGGCTGTAATATGCAGATTTAATCCTATTTGAGGGTTTTTATGTTTTTGCTCTCTCCATCAATCTAACGGCTCAAAACTGGGCAGACGACCACATTCTGCTAATTCACTGGCATGAGGCCGTTTAGGGCCAGACCAGATAAACTGAGGGTTGAGTAATTGGCTTTTTAGACATTCCTGATTGGCTGAACGGACGCTGGCCTCGAACCCTTGAACCCGAAACGCCACAGCAGCACAACAGCTGTACTGCAGAGGACTGAGCTTTTAACAGAGGTTGCATTTCCTCCTCCCGTACACGCAGCATTAGCATCCGCTCTCATCCTCTCGAGGTCACACGCCGAAAATGCAGAATTATGCAAAGACGGCCACATCAACGGAAACGTGCGAGTGTAATGTATCTCCAATCTACGTGTGGGTTAATGGAAATGACCTCTGCAGCCAGGAAGCCGCATAAATCAGAGCGTCGGCGGGCGACTCCGACAATAACTGGAGCGGCAGTAAAATGAAATGTCACGACACTCGCGGATGAAGAGGAGGGAGAGGTAAATTGATGTCAGCTTTAATATACTGGAGAAGGTAAATATTGTGTCACAACAATGGCGATAAAATGAGGAATTAATTTTTAATACCAGCTGCAGTTTAAGTGTCGGGTAGTAAACTGGACGGTGTGAAAAACACATCGGATTCAAACCACCGACCTGGATTTGTCTTTCTGATGCTTGAAGCGGACGCGTCCACTCCTTAGCTCCTCCCACGTGAAGGTGTGTTCTCCGGTCAGCTCCTGGCCGCCTCTCCCTCGCCCCCCCCTCCCTTCTCCCTCGCTCTCTCCGAACAGAAGCAGACGCCCGTTGGTCGGACCCTGGACGAGCTGGAAGACGAGCCGCTCGGGGGGGCTGTCGGGGTCCTGGACCGCGAGCAAGGCGGGCGAGAGAGGGGAGGAGCCACCGACCGGGACCAGCAGGGAGCCGTTCACCTGGAGGGCGGGGGGGTGGGTGTTGGCTGTGATGGGCGGAGACAAAAAAGAAAGATGAAGATACGTGAAAATCTAAGATATTTGATGCTTATGTTGGATTTAGAATGAGCTGGAAAAGTTGATATCAAAATATTATTAATCAATAAACAAATGTGAAGAAGTGAAGATTAATTCAACTTCATTCACAGACGCAGAAAACCCAGAAGTTCAGAAGTTAACAAAAGAAACTGATTTCAGATCAAATGGGAAAATAAAAGTGAAAGTTGACAAATTCTAGTAAAAAATAATGAGTCATTAAACAAACTGTCAAAACACAATGAGGAACTTTGAGCTCATAAGTGATTAATTTTAATGCTTTTTAAGGCTTTAAATGTCTCTAATTAAAATTAGAGCTGGATCAAAGTACGGGCGGGTGATGGTGTGTGTGTGTGTGTGTGTGTGTGTGTGTGTGTGTGTGTGTGTGTGTGTGTGTGTGTGTGTGTGTGTGTGTGTGTGTGGAGCGAGGCGTCTCATTCTCGACGTGGCATTTTCAGAAGCTGCTTTAATTGGAGCTGACTTTGTTGAGGAACTTTGTAAAGATCAAGTCGTCTGAGAGGCGGCGTCGTGATCTCATTACTCTCTCTCTCTCTCTCTCTCTCTCTCTCTCTCTCTCTCTCTCTCTCTCTCTCTCTCTCTCTCTCTCTCTCTCTCTCTCTCTCTCTCTCTCTCTCTCTCTCTCTCTCTCTCTCTCTCTCTCTCTCTCTCTCTCTCTCTCTCTCTGATGCACACAGGCGTGTTAATAAAGTCCTAAACTTTCACTTTTGTCCATATAATCATAATCACGACACAGACGACCATAACTAGTTTGACTCTTTCTCTTCTCGGCTGGAGACAGAAACAAAACCATATGTGTTTCAGGCTCTTTTCACTTGATTAACTGGTGGATTAGTTGAAGCCTGGAGGCTGAAATATGTTCATTATTACACAAGAAGTAAATCATTAATCACAAAGGCCAACGTGATAATATGTTTCTCTATTAGTCACATATATTGTCACATTTCATAAATCATCTCAAAACCACAGTGAGGCGTCGTGACTCCGCCTCCAGGTTCATGTCCGACTGACATGAGAGAAAAGTACAAGACTCCTTTAAAGACATTTGTCAGGAGAACTAAATTATTATATCACAAACAGGAAACTCCTGAGGTGAGAGACTTAATATTCACGTCTTTTCTCCAGAGTTCCGTAGTAAAGTGTCAGATGTCCGATTGAGCTCATTGGAGAATACAGGAGGAGATTAAAAGGAGGATTTACTGCCAGTGAGTCGGCTCGTTGACGAGGCTTCTAACACGGGACGGATGCAAACATAAAAAATATATAATAATATAAATATCAGAGGATGAAGAAGAGGAACCATCCACGTTGAAGACACAGAGGAAGGTGTCAACTTTGAAAGAGAAGTGAGATATGATGTGTAGGGAACAAACAGATAAATAAACCATTTTCCTGCATAGTGCATCAGTCCTTCATCTATTATTCTGTACTAATAAAAGTATAAATATAACTGCACTGAATTCTGGAAACATTTATTTTTGTAAATGTCTATAAAAATCGTCCGCAGACACAAAATGTTCCTGAACTCACTTGTTTTAAAA
The DNA here is from genome assembly GCF_963576545.1 of Limanda limanda. NCBI lineage: Eukaryota > Metazoa > Chordata > Actinopteri > Pleuronectiformes > Pleuronectidae > Limanda > Limanda limanda. The sequence goes on from NC_083640.1 coordinate 3,719,435, forward strand.
GCCAGAAACAAGTGTTGAATCAAAGATCAACCACAATGGCAGCTTTTTAACAATCTACAGTAGCTGTGTGTATTTATTCCTTCAAAGAGGAAACTCAAGTCTTTTCTCAGACGACAAACAGATGTTTCACCTTCCACTAACTTTAAAAAAAATAACCAATCCCATTTCTGTTCCATCTCAGCCACAGCTGGATCTGAGTAACGGACACATCTGGCCCATCAGGTTTCCGAGCATGTTTCAGCTCGTGCATCACACAGGCCGACGTGCTGTTATTACCCTGGCAGGTCCTGGTCTTCTGGTCGCCGTAGTAACCGTGACCACAGTCCGGGGCGCAGTATCCTTCGATGAGGAAGGTTCGGTCCCGACAGGCCCGGCAGCGTCCGACGCCGTCGCACAGGGCGCAGTCTGAGGAGCACGCTGAGGAAGGAGAAGAGGAAGGAGGAAGTAGGAAGTAGGAAGGAGGAAGTAGGAAAGAAGAGGGTGACAAGGAAAGTTAGTACAAAACTTACGTAATTATTTTCTATTCTGCTGGAGTTCACAAAGAGCTTTTCATACTTTTTAATTTTACAATTATTTACGAAATTTTTAATCAAACACACAATAATTAAATCGATTTTAGATGAAGTGTAAAACTCTCACGTTTGCAGATCTGCGTGGAAGCGTCCAGGAAGTAGTTCCTCCCACATTCCAGCACGCACTGACCCAGCAGGGGGGCGTGGGGGGGCTGACACTGCTGACACTGTCCGGGACCTCCACACTGCACACAGTGCTCGTCACAACCTGCAGACACACACACACACACACGTACACACACACACACACACACTTTTAACACTGGGAAACCAAGGTGATTCCAACACGTAACATAAAGTTGTTTCTCTGGATGATTTTCACATTTTAATAGTGAAGATTTGTCCTTTTGGAGAATATTTTTCATATATATGATGTTTCATTTACCTATTATAATGATTATACTAATATGTGGCCTTTTGCCCAAGATTAAATGAGCTTTAAAACACCTCAAACACAGATTTATTCCTATTTAGTCTGGATTTTCATGTAGTATTTTATCATTGTTTGATCTGTGATGTTGAAGTTTGATCCCCTGTATCTAATCAGTTCATCCGTGAGTCTCAGTGAACATTTGTGCAAATTTTAAAAAGATTCTTTCAAAGTGTTCTTTATATAACGTGTTCACAACAATATAACAGACGGACAGAGGGACAGACAACCTGATGGGTGGGACCACTGAGCGTCTCCAGGACAGAACCAGACCTGAACAGTTCAAAGTCTGAACCTTCATGGAAACAGCATCCGAACTCATAATGTAAAAAACAGTCTCTCAACGACCTCTGTGCTTTCTGCTGATTAACGGCTTTAATAAGAAGGGAAATGATGGAATATTTCATCTGGAAACTTCAGTCGGTCACTAAAGTGCAAGTGTAAAAAGCGAAACAGTTGAAGATTCATCATCTGGAGGATCTTCTCTCTGCTGAACTGACCGAGGCATCTGTCTCCATCCCGGTAGGAGCCGGGGGGGCAGCCCTGGGTGCACACGCCCTCCTGCAGCACGTATCCCTCCATGCACTGAAGACAGTCCGTCCTCAGGGGACCACGACAAGCGTTACAGCTCCAGTCACACTCTGCAGGGAGGAGGAGGAGGAGGAGGAGGAGGAGGAGGAGGAGGAGGAGGAGGAGGAGGAGGAGGAGGAGGAGGAGGAGGAGGAGGAAGAGGAGGAGGAGGTTTGTGCAGGGACGTTGGGATTAGACGAAGAAGGTGAGAGCAGAAAAGAGAGAAAGAGGAGGAGGAGGAGGAGGAGGAGGAGGAGGAGGAGGAGGAGGAGGAGGAGGAGGAGGAGGAGGAGGAGGAGGAGGAGGAGGAGGAGGAGGAGGAGGAGGAGGAGGAGGTTTGTGCAGGGACGTTGGGATTAGAGGAAGAAGGTGAGAGCAGAAAAGAGAGAAAGAGGAGGAGGAGAAGGAGGAGGAGGAGGAGGAGGAGGTGTGTGCAGGGACGTTGGGATTAGACGAAGAAGGTGAGAGCAGAAAAGAGAGAAAGAGGAGGAGGAGGAGGAGGAGGAGGAGGAGGAGGAGGAGAAGGAGGAAGAGGAGGAAGAGGAGGAGGAGGAGAAGGAGGAGGAGGAGGTTTGTGCAGGGACGTTGGGATTAGACGAAGAAGGTGAGAGCAGAAAAGAGAGAAAGAGAAGGAGGAGGAGGAGGAGGAGGAGGAGGAGGAGGAGGAGGAGGAGGAGGAGGAGGAGGAGGAGGAGGAGGAGGAGGAGGAGGAGGAAGAGGAGGAGGAGGAGGACGAGGAGGAGGAGGAGGAGGAGGAGGAGGAGGAGGAGGAAGAGGAGGAGGAAGAGCAGGAGGAGGAGGAAGAGGAGGAGGAGGAGGTGTGTACAGGGACGTTTGGAATAGACGAAGAAGGTGAGAGCAGAAAAAAGAGAGAAAGAGATTAATAAACACTTTCCCAGCAGGGGATTTATTCTAAACCCATTTACCTTCTCTCTCTCTCTCTCTCTCTCTCTTTCCACATCTGTTGTGTTGTGTCCATTAATATTGGCAAGAACACAATTAGGACAAAATTAAAGTGTGTGTTTGTGCTGCGGGACTCAGAGGATTCACCTGCAGAGGCAGAGAATTTCAACCAGGGGGCGATGACGAGTGAATCTACAGTTTCATACACGAATTGTGATGCTACACGTGGAAATATCTTTGGAAATTTGTCTGAGAAACATGAAGATCAGTATAAAATGAATTAATTTGTCCATCAGTTGGACTGGAAGTAATAATAATGTTCTAATTATTATGTTTAAAAAAAAAATCTGAGATGGATTTCCACAGGATCCTCTGGACGTTTGTTTCCAGATGGATCACAAACTTCTGACTCGCTCTCTGAACATTCAGCCTCAGATGAAGGTTCACGTCCTGGCTTCCTGTTGATCTCCTGAGTGACAGCAGCTCAGAGGAACTCAGGTGAGTGACAGCAGCAGAGAGAGAGAGAGGAACCTTCCTCTGAGGCCACAGAGGACACAGAGGAGGTCCACAGGTTCCTCATCTGGGAAACATGATCAATAATCCAGAAGCTGCTCGCCGGCTGCTGGCAGGAGGGTTTCTAAGAGCTTCTCTCTGAGGGAACTTTGAAGGTTCCTCTGTGGTTCTGGGACCTGGAAACTCCCAGAGGTTCCTCAAAGCTCTCCTGGTTTCCAGTGAGCGGCTCTTCTCTTCTTCTCTGAGGCTGGTGGAGTTCACGCTGGGTTCAGTGGATTCTGCAGGAGGCGACTGGGGGATTAGAAGAACCAGCCTGGACGAGCTGGATGAGGATGACACCACCTGTCGAGACGGGGGGTCCATGTGAACCACCAGCCAGGGAATCGAACCGTGACCGGAACCGCTAGCAGTTAGCTCAGCGGCTAATCCCACAGCAGACGTGTTCCACCTCAAATCAATTTGTGTAGCGACAAATCAGATTAAACGTTATCTCACGGGTCTTTACAGAGAAGATGAAGACGTTCGACTGGAAAGTGGCTCAGTGGAGCTCAATGCCCCCCCCACACACACACACACACACACACACACAGCTGGAGTCGCCTTATTGAATAAATAACATCACAACGTGAATATTAAAGACACAACACGGAATCAAACGGCCGAATGCAAAGGTCACAACATGAATAGAAACGCAACAACGCACATTTTTTAGTTGTTTTGTTGATTTTGTAGTTGTGCTGTCACTTATGCAGTTGTGTTGGTGTGTTAATAGATGTGTTGTCACTTGCGTATGCAGTTGTGTTGTGGTGTTTGTAAATGTGCTGTCAGTTATGCTGTTGTGTTGTCACTTGTGCAGTTGTGTTGTGGTGTTTGCATTTGTGTTGCCACTTGCGTATGCAGTTGTGTTGTAGTGTGTTTGTAGTTGTGCTGTCAGTTATGCAGTTGTGTTGTCACTTGTGCAGTTGTGTTGTGGTGTTTGCATTTGTGTTGCCACTTGCGTATGCAGTTGTGTTGTGGTGTTTGTATTTGTGTTGTCACTTGCTTATACAGTTGTGTTGTGCTGTGTTTGTTGTTGTGTTGTCAGTTATGAAGTTGTGTTGTGGTGCTTGTAGTTGTGTTGTCACTTGCGAATGCAGTTGTGTTGTAGTGTGTTTGTAGTTGTGCTTTCAGTTATGCTGCTGTGTTGTGGTGTTTGTAATTGTGTTGTCACTTGTGTATGCAGTTGTGTTGTGATGTTTCTATTTTGTGTTGTCACTTATGCTGTTATGTTGTGGTGTTTGTAGTTGTGTTGTGTCACTTGCGTATGCAGTTGTGTTATGGTGTTTCTATTTGTGTTGTCACTTGCGTATACAGTTGTGTTGTGCTGTGTTTGTAGTTGTGCTTTCAGTTATGCAGTTGTGTTGTGGTGTTTTTTTGTATTTGTGTTGTCACTTGCTTATGCAGTTGTGTTGTGATGTGTTTGTAGTTGTGCTTTCAGTTATGCTGTTGTGTTGTGGTGTTTGTATTTGTGTTGCCACTTGCCTATGCAGATGTGTTGTGGTGTTTGTAGTTGTGTTGTCACTTGCGTATGCAGTTATGTTGTGCTGTGTTTGTTGTTGTGCTCTCAGTTATGCAGTTGTGTTGTGGTGTTTGTGTTGTCACTTGCATATGCAGTTGTGTTGAGGTGTGTTTGTAGTTGTGTTGTCACTTGCGTATGCAGTTGTGTTTTGGTGTGTTTGTAGTTGCGTTGTCAGTTATGCTGCTGTGTTGTGTGGTGTTTGTATTTGTGTTGTCACTTCCATATGCTGTTCTGTTGTGTTTGTAGATGTGCTGTCAGTTATGCTGTTGTGTTGTAGTGTGTTTGTAGTTGTGTTGTTACTTATTCATCTTGTGGATTATTCATTTGTGTTTTCTGTTGATAGACTTTTGGGAGACATCTCGGCCAGTTGTGTAGTTTTTGTGTTATCCTTCTAACAAACAAACACATATATGTCATCTCACACGTCTTATTTGTGCGTTCGCAGTAACACAAAGTCAGATTCACTCTGACAGGAAGTAGTTTACACTGGTTCGTGGTTGATTAGACACAAGAACAAGAACAACAGACAAGTTATTCATTCAGGAACGTGGATCCTCTGAGGCTCCTCCCTCAACATCTCCGTGCACAGGAAGACACAACAGTGAGTTCACGCAGACACACAAAACATTTAGGATTTAGCATATCTGGTCCCAGAGTTTACTACATGATCGATGGACCCTGTAAACGCCGTGCAGCACGCCACGCTACACGCAACACGGCTGCAGAGTAATTTATGAATATCATAAAAGACAGACTACATATCCCCAGTGTTAATGTGCTGCGCCCCCCCCCCCCGGGTCCCTGTGTGGCTGCAGTGTGTTGTGTGGACAGTAGGTGGCGTACCTCTGCAGGCGCGGGTGCTGGTGTTGAGGTAGTACTGGTGGGCGCAGCTGTCGTACTGGCACTCGCCAAACAGCAGCACCTTGGCCGGGTCGCGGCAGGAAGTGCAGACGCCGGCCATGTCGCACGTCTGGCACTGGCGCTCGCAGGCTGCAGGGGACAAGGGGAGGTCGGGTGGGACGGGAGGTCAGAGGTCAGAGGTCAAAGACGAGCAGGGACAGAACCTTGTGGAACACAAACTGACTGGATGTTGGTGTAAACGAAATTAAAACTTTGATAATTTAATTTCACGTTGTCGGTGAGGACTTCGTCTCATTAATGTTTGAAAAATTATAACTCAGCTCTTCAGGCTTTAACAGGATTTAATATAATACACAACTTGATTAGATCCCGGTTGTGTATCTGCTCGTTTCTCAAAGTTACTCGACGTCTTCACAATGATTTTGTCCGTAGGCCGAGGATTAAACCAAATATAATGATTCATCAGCATTTTCAAGAATTTGCTCATTAACTTTAAGTATTTGTCAGTTTGAATAAAAAGACTCACAAACATTGTTTCAAACTTTCAAGGCAACAGAAGCACAAACAATAAAGAGAGTTTCCGCAGCAGCTTGACTTCCAAACATATCAGCTGTTATTTATTAAAGAACTATTTATTCCACCTCATATTAATAATTCATGAATTTTCAGAGGTAAATCCGCTCCGGTTCTTTAAACACGTTCCACACTTACCCTGACAGACCCTGTGACCGTTGTCATAGTAACCGAGGGGACATCTGGGAGCACAGAGGCCCGACGCCAGCAGGACGTTGCTGCCGTGGCAGGAAGTGCAGGCGAGAGGCCCCGCCCCTCCGCAGGCCTCACATGACGAATGACATCCTGGGAAACAAAACAACAACAATAATGTAGCATTATTCTAAACGTGAAGCCAAAGGGACTTGACCGCCTCCTGGTGGCAGGCTGCAGGATTTGATTTTAATTAGTTATTCGACACCGTAAAAATGTTATAATTGACGACTCCTGATTGTTAAGTGTGTGAATCGGTGGGATATTAATATTACAGCTTCAATTCTCTAAATATAGCGTCTTTGATTGGATCTTATTTAAGGTACAGTACAAGGAAACACTGTATTAAACTTAGGACTAAGCAGTACAGTATATACAGTGTTTCATATCGACCTCAGTGTGGAAATCCTGCAACTTGAAAGCTGCTGAAATATTGAGTCCTTGATTAAAAAAGAAGCGTGAATAATCCTGATGAAAGCCACATATTCTACACTCCAGTTTTAAAAATACATATTCATGAGTCCCACTAATCAGCATCCACCCCACCCCCCCACCACCACCACCACCACCACCCCCACCACCCGACTCCACTCACTGTGCATCCAGATTCTTACATAATCATCATCTACTCCAGAAAACTGTGGCTGCAAATATCTCTGATTCAGCGAAAACTGCATCGTCAGCTCATCGGGAGCCGGGAGGTTTTATGAAATATGGTTTAATTTAATTACAGTGATGCATGAAAACAAATACGTTATCCTGTATGCGAGCAGATGCTGTGTATTCCGAGGGTTTTAGCTTCTCACAGCCTGAGGCTTCGTGTTCACTCTCTGAATCTGACGAAGAGGCGGATGATTACGCTGATGATCAGGGCGATAAAACCAATGATTGATTGAGGATGATGAGGAAGAGGAGGAGGGTGATGTGGATTTGAATGATTAGAGAAGATGTGGAGGACGATGAAGACACGAGTGGTGGATGTTAAAGAGACGAGATGGAATGTTATGATTCATTTGGAGGATGATGAAATTAAGCAAACTGAGGATGATGACGATGATAGTTAGGAAGGAAGAAGGTGAGATGGAGAATGATCAAATTGAGAATGATAATAATCAGATGATGGAGATGGTAGTGTCATAATATTCTCTGATGAATAAAAATAAACCAGAGAACATTTCCACTACCTTTGTTTTCTCACTTTAAGTCCAGAGCAACACTTTATACATTTATCCCAGTTTCCTCAAAGTCAGTAAATCCAATCGAATCTTAAAATCTCTTCAGGCACAAAGTTGTTGTTTCTGAATCTTTAAATCGAGATTCACAGCCGAGCTTCAAAACATTGAGAGTCAGCGAGGAGGAACTTTGAGGATTTGGTGTTCGACTGGCTTTAAAACAAAAATCACTCGATATGAAAGTTGTTGTCTCAAGTTGTTCTCCAGCCTGTGACCATATACAGGGTTCATACACATTTTGACCAATGGATTTCCATGACTTTTCCATGACTTTTCAATAACTTTAAACCAAATTTCCTTGACCGAACATTTTGTGAAATCTCGGTGTTTACACACAAAAGTGACAAAATGTAGTATTCAAACTAACAATGAGAATTCCAAGGCATACAGTCTACCTTAAATGACACAAACCCAAGTATGCCTGCTTATATTTTGAGAGTATTTCTTTAAAAGCATATGAATTATTTAAAACTCAGCGTAATGAACGACATGAAAATATGAATATATCAAATTTCCATAACTTTTCCAAAACTTTTGGGAGATTCTTTTTTTCCATGACTGAGGAAAAACACATTTTAAAATTCCATGACCTTTCCAGGTTTTCCATGACCGTACGAACCCTGCATATATAAGGACTGAGACTGGAATCCCTCCAGTAGACCAGCTCTCCCAGTCCCTGGGGTCTTATGGGGCACCAGCCGTTTCATGGAGTAGAAAAATCCAGGGAAGATTTAAAGATCTTAATTATTCTGACACTTTTCACCTTCAGGCCTTCTCCTGCCCGACCTCTGACCTCTCTCTATGTCCCGTATAAAGGCAGAAGAAGTTCCTTACTCATGCAGGCTCCGTGCCAGCCGTAGTGGCCCCGGGGGCAGTGGGGGGTGCAGTGGTCTCCCAGCAGCCAGGTCCTGGTCTCTCGACACCAGAGGCACACGCTGCCGACGCCCGTCTGCAGGTCGGCTGAGCAGCGCTGGCAGTCCGAGCTGCACTCTGCAGGAAGGACACACACAGGGAGAGAGAGGATCAGACTTCAGATACATCACAGATACAAATATCATGATGGAAATGACCCGTGGCACAGACTGTAAATACATATGGGCGACTAGTTTCCACTTTCTCCCAGTGTTCAGAAACAAAACCAGGATGACGTCATTAGGAGCCACAGTCTGCGCAATTAAGGTCTCGTTGATTGAAGCTCAGCCAATCACGTGCGAGTCTCAGCCTTCAATCCCGCCCCCTCACTTCATTTTAATAGCAGATTGAAACCAAACTTATCAGAAACACAAAAAACACAGAATTAAGAAAACTGTATCTGACCCGTGTCCCTTCCACTTACATGGAGGAGGCAGGACTATATGACCTATGTACACTTTGGTTTCACTTTTAAACAGCCGTCATATTATCAATCTTTATTTACAGTTTATGATCTGAGGACAAACCCTGATTGAACGGGTAGAATCCAGGACTTTTTAATTTTCACTCTCTTTAAAGGGACTCTTACCTTTGTTGCATTTGAGAATTACAGCACATTCAAATCATCCCGCCTTCCTCCAATGCCCCACCCCCTCGTTCCCATCCGCGGTGTTTTTTTGAAGAAACTTTATTAACAAGCAGACTTACAACCTACTGCCTCCGCGCACGCACGTGAGTTTTTGTTTACCAAAGCAATGGATTCGGATTCAGAAGCACCGGTAAGTTATATACATTTACATTCACATGCCTTGATGACGCGGGCCCGAATGCGCCACAAGAAGCAGACGGAAAACCTGCATGTCCATGCAGCAAACAGACAGGTCTGTCGGCCAATAAGGTCCTTCGGTCCGAAGAATTTTATTGGTTGAAGTTTTCACTAAATATTACGAGAGTGAAATAATTGTTTGTTTTTACTCCTGGTGGGTCTGTCTTGCATTTTAGAGTGTCATTACCTTATTAATACCAATTTAACCTTATCCAAAAAAAGTGTAAAAATGCAACAAAGGTAAGAGTCCCTTTAACATGATGAGATAGCATCATAGAGAGCATGCAGACTGGAGGAGCTGGGGATCGAACCACCAACCGGACGTTCGGTGGCCGACCCGCTCTCTGCCGTACAACACGCCACTTGTTTCTGATCCCATTTCAATTGAGCTTTAAATCCTTTAGAGTTTGTGTCAGGACTTTTTAACGACCTCCCATGAAGCTTTAACCTGATTATTTAGATTCAACTATTTCCATCTATAGTTTTAATTCTTCTCAACTTCTGAAGGGATTGAAAAGCTCGTGGGATTCGACTCCTTCAAAGCAGAACAAAACAGAACAGGTGAAGACAAACGCAATTAATAGGAAAGAAAAGTACGACTTTAATGAGGATCGTCTGCTCGAATCAAATCCAGCTAATTGCTCTTCCGTGGGAGGGATAATTGGAAAAGAAGAATCGGTCTGGTTCAGTTTTTATCTCCAACACCTCGACCGCCCTCGTCCTCACGCAGCCCAGACGGAGCCGAGATTAGCAGAAGAATAAAGAGCAGCTATCTGACGGGATCTGTGTCTGAGGCTCGGGTGTGGGATCCTGAGATCAACATCTGCAGGTGAAGAGCTGCGTGTCGGGGGGGAGGAGGGAGGAGGGTAGATAAAGAGGAGGTGGCTCACGTGCGGGTTTATCAAAAAGAAAAGAAGAAGTGTTAAGACCATGAAAGCACTTCTCGTTCTTTACGTAGGATCATGAACGAGAGAACAGGGATTACAGGTGAAAACAGGAGTCGGGTTTAATCTGAAAACGTATCAGGTGATCGTCTGTCTGGGTTTTTCTTTTTTTTTTTAAGCACGTAGACATATTATCATTTCAAATTCAAGTGCTGTAATCTATCGGCTCTGACGGGTCTTTAGAGGATTTAATCGTTTCAATGGGTTTATCTCGGCTTCTTCTTCTTTTATCTAGTCTTTGATTTTAGATTTTTCTATTGTATCATTTGTGTCTCGTCTGTGATGTTTAGTTTTCATGTTTTCATCTTTGTGAAGCTCGTTTGAAAGATGCTATTTAAATGAAAATAATTATTATTCATTATAAATTGAACAATGCTCACTGATATTCAGATTTAACAGCAGTTCCTTGTTGTGTTTATATGAAATTAATACCTATTGTGACATATAAGTGAAAATGAATGCGTTTTCTCAGTGACAAATCTCAAAAGGACAAATTAATTTATTAATTTATTTAAATGAAGGCACATCAACATTAGGAACGGTCTTTAAAAGGTCAAAAGTCAAACAGAAGACTTTAAATGAATTTGAATGAAAAAGTGTCAAAGCTGCACTCGGAACAAACTGAATTTTAAAAGTTCAGAACGTACAGAAAATAAAGTTCCACTGCCGTCGTTTCCATTCTTATCTGACGTGAACTAAATAGAGTTGTTTTTCTATAGAACTAAATATCTTTGTTCTGTAAACACGAGCGTGTCACATTTACCTCTGTTTCCTCACCATGGTTACAAAGTTCTATTCATACTCTTTCTTTAGTCTTCTTTCTTTTCTTTAGGTCTAGAAGTGACATTCAGTTTCGTGGCCCTGAGGGGAAAATCCTGTTTACCTTCAGTCTCCAGTTTTTATAACAAGCACAAGTGGACTGATGTTTGTGAAATGAAGTTTTGATCCTATATGAATTCACAGTTTTCAGAGGAAGTGTCAAAAAAGGAACAAAATGTGAAAGCTCCTCTTATGAGTTAAGAGATAAATCAGTGGTTGTTTTCGTATGAAATTAGTGGAAAATTATCAGTCAAAGGACTAATATTCAAACATTAAATAGATTTTCTTTGGAGAAATGCATATTTTACATATATTTTACCTAAGAAAAAATCTAATTCACATTTATAAACCTGTGTATATATGGTAGTTTAAAGTGGTAAAGGTCACATCTGCTCTGACGCTAATCTGGTTAAATCGCTGTTGGTTAAATACAGAGAAAATCATGTATTTTTGCTAATTTCACTTAGAAAACCAATGGAAATGTAGCAGAAGTTAATATATAGCAGATTTTTTTCTGTCAGGATATATAATTGAGTCACTATTCTTTTAATCTGGATCTTTTTTTCGTGTCTGACTGCAGCTTTCACCTTCTTGTTTTATTATAAAAAGATGACATTTAATTAACACTGTGAAATTAGGAGTCTCCTGAGCAGCTTCTCCTCTAAAACAAAACCCTTCCTGATCTTAAACTCCACGACCTGAGGCACGAGGCGTCTGCTCAGGTGAGTCCCTCGCTCCCTCTGATGCAGATCTGATATCAAAAGAGCAGAAGAAGGAGAAGAAAGGAACTTCCTCTCACGTCCACACCTTTCATTCCACCTCACTTTACAACAACACACACACCAGCGCTCCTCCTGCCAACACTCTGCGGGCGATCCGGCTCCGGGAGAGAGAAACAAACGGCTCCACCGCAGAGATGAGATAACTCAGGCGTCGGGCGTTATTGACTTCGCAGACTGAAACCGAGTATAAAACCAAAATGGAATTGATTGGAGCCCTCCGAGTCCCTCTTTATGGTGTAGTTACCATTTCTGAAGCACATAAAAAGCTATGCTGGAGTTATAAATGCACAACACGCAGGATGGATGGAGATTTGTTCTCCTGTGGGACACGTTCACACCAGACAATGCGTCTCCTGCAGAATGAGGAACATAGAGGCTCTAATGTGTCTCTCATTTGGTTGTTTCCTGCAGAAGAAAACTTTACTCTCCCGCTACCTCTCTCTCTCTCCGAGCACTTCCTCCCAGGGACGGAGCTGCTTTGGTTCACAAAGAGAGAGGAACAAAAGTAGGGCATCATCTCTATCTGGAGTTACAGGCGTGAGGAAAGACAAAGCTCCGCAGACAGAGGAGCTGTGTGGTCCTCCGACGCCGACTTCGTCCCGTCTAGACATGTCCCCCGAACAAAGGAGGGATTTACAGATGCAGCTTTTAAAGAAGTCCAACTTTTTCCCTCTTCTCGCTCGGCTCTGAGTCAACGTTTGGCTCAGTCGCCCAAAAAAACTGAAAAAAACTTCTCCCCTGGCTTCAGATGTCAGGAAAAGGATAAGGATCGGCTGGCAGACACTTATTATAACTTATCTCCACGTGTCACTCAGACAAAGGCCTGAATCCATGCAGAACAGGAGCAGGACGTGTGAATAGAGCTTTTATTCAGAAAATCCTCTACTGCACAAGCAAGGGACAAGAAAACTCTGTAACTTCTCTGTGCACTTTACAGGAAACAACAAAGAGTGAATCCTCCTCGTGTGAGAAAAGATGATAAATGCAATGTGCTCGTATCTTTTGCTTATCTTTAAAAGACTGCATTTTATCGCATTCATCATGTGATTGTGTTGAAAGAAAAGTCCTTAGGGCAGATAAAAGACAAATATTCAGTGTAAATATTGAACAGGGCCTCACACGAGTGCAAATTAAAAAGCAACAAAAGACCAAATGATAAGATGGTGAAGTGAGAAATGCTCTCGATGTTAAGAAACCTGTCTCCTGATCGGGTCAAGTTCAATATTCAGAATCAACATGTTTAAGAAGCAGAGATAAGAAATAAAACTTGATCCTTGTTTCTATGGTGATTCCTGTTACTGAGCGTTCGGGTCTATTTTGAGTTTTATAAGTTCTTCTGGCAGAATCTTGACACTAAGTAAACTCTTTCAGTTGAAGTGTTCCAGAAACTCCTCGTTCAGAACTTGCAGAGCTCAACGTTTCCTCCTCATCCGCCCAGAACTTGATTTTTCATTACATCAAACAAACGAGCTTGGCTGGAAAGTGAAGATCACTGACGCTGCTGCTGAGAGTCGATCCTCACACAGACTCACATCTCACGCCTCCCGTGCAAACATCAGACTAACACGAACACACAAAATAACAAAAACAACATTGTGTTGTTTGCAGGTGCTGATTGAAAGTTGTAGATTTCACATCGTGTTGATTTAAACCGAGTTTTCTCAGTAAAACACGTCTGATTGTTGTTTCCACTTTGAAAACACATCAGCTGCAGACAGAACTAAGTGTGATCCCTCTCCTGGAATTAATTAAACATAAAAATACTCATATCAGTCCCTAAATATAACATGAAGCCCTTTGAGACTCTGTCTCCACAGTTTGTGACTGGACAGCAGATTATGAGATATGCTGATACAGGAGTAATTCACAGGGTTGGAACCAGAAACCAATTAGACTGTTTCCAGACGTGACCTCCGGGTAAAAAACCTTGAAAACTTGGCGACAGAGTTTCAGAGGTTTTCTGCAGAGACACGTTCACAACAGCAACAGATCGTCTGCAGGATTCAGGCGAGAGTTCTAAAATTGATGGAATGGTTCTTTAGATCTGTGACATGTCAATCCAGGTCATTGGTCTCAGTCAGCCATGATGTGGGCTGATCCTTTAGCTCCTGATATCCTCAAACACTCGAGGGCGTCTTGTGACACTCCGGCCACCGACTGAGCTGAAATCACCCGTCAACGTGTGAACTGAACGATGTCAGATACGAAATCGAGCGATAGCGACAGGACGAGTGAGAGAGTCGGAGAGAGAGAGAGACGGAGAGGGAGACGATAAGAGGAGACAACTTATAGTGAGACATCTGACATCTGCTCTGGTTCCAGCTCGTGATGGAGAGAGGTTAGGGAACTGGTGGAAAGATGAAATCCAGGGCTGTGTGTGTGTGTGTGAGAGAGAAAGAGGAATGAAAAGAGTGAGAGTTTGTGTTCACGAGGGAGTTCTGCTGCACACGTCGTTGTGTATTTTCTGTGCATGTGTGCACGTCTGGCAATGCAGAAATGATGACCCCAGTGTTTCTGTGGCCCAGAAGTGCCACAAGGCATCTTTTATTAACTCGAGTTTGGCTGAGCTTGACCCATTTGGAATGTGTGAGCGAGGAGCGTGCACACACACACACACACACACACACACACACAGACACACACACTGACACACACACGTTGATACACATCTGTGTGTGTGTTGAGAAGCCGCTCGCAGATTCCCATCTCCAAACAGTGCACGTCATCATACACTGTAATTAAAAGTCAATGCATCTATCTAACTATCCAGTGAGAGGGGAGACAACAGTGGGAGCTACCTCACCACCTAAATAATTCAGTAATCACTTATTATTAAATCTTAATTTTGAGGCTGAAAAGATACCACGAAATTAGATATTAAACAGTTAAATCAAAAGGAGAGATTTGCACCAGAGCTGCAGAAAAAAATCATTTTTTAAAACTCGACCCTGAACGTCTGAGTAACATCGACTGAATTCTTTATCCAGAGAGAGGGAGGCCACCAGCAGGAGCCTTCAGACACAAACACCACCATCTTACTTTCTTTACTTCTCCATTCATCGTCTGTCTGGTAACGTCTGGGGCTTTAGAAACCAAGGACGAACTTCTCATTGAACTTCTGCCTGATGCTGCTTATTAGCAAAGAGCTAAAAACAGAGCTGGTCCGTCCCTGTGGATATTTCACGTCGAGCTGCTCTGGAAAGTGAAAAACTCGTCAAAGGTGTTTTATGTGAGGATAAAACCTTTTTATTGTGGAGAAGAAGGAGCCAGGGAGTCAGATTACTGATTATAATATATGTTATAGACATAAATTGTAATTATTTAACTTTAAATGCCACAAAATTAGATATTAAACAGTTAAATCAGAAATTTTATATTACAGAGATGTGATCCAGAGTCGTAGAAAACTAACTTTGCTTCGTTGTTTGTTAAAACTTTCCAGCCACAACAACACTTAAATGTTTTCTAGGTTTATTTGTTTTGCAATATTAAAAGTTAAAATAACCTTCACTATTCTTTCTTCTGACGTCTGTAGAAACAAACCACGAACCAACCTTGACTCGTTTCTACCTTGTTATATTTTAGATGCTGTTTGTGTTCATGTTGTTTGTTTGAGAATGAAATCTAAAGAACGTTATCAGGGTGAAAAACACAAGATATATATATATTTCTTTTTCTCGTTTGCATTTTGATATTAAAGTGGAAATGTTGAGAATAAAGTTGAATCAAATTTGAAGAAGACCACGTGTGACTTTTACCAGCTTCTCCCTTTAGAGCTGGAGGAGACGTCTGAGCTATTGATGATGGAATCGAAAACAACAACTCACTGAAATACTCACAAAAAATGAGAAATTAATTATTGGAACTGTTGTTTCATTGTTTTCCTTTTTCTTTGCAAAGTTCCAGAACGTGTCTGAAGATACAAGTGAGGCGAAAAGATCCTGAAGCAGATTTCCCCTGATGAAAAATCTTTTTTATCATTTATTTTACTAGTTATTCAATAAGTTTTGTCAAATTCCAAAACTCCCATTGACCTGTTTGGACCTTCTGAGATGCCGTATTATTCCATCCTTGATTTGCAGATGTCTGAGCGCTCTGGTTCAAACTGGTTCTGATTGGACCGACCTCAGTGATGGAGAGTGAATCCTGCAGCTGCGTGTGAAGATGCTGCACAGCTGCAATTTGTCTGATTATTCAGAAAGTGAAACGTCGAGAACAAAACCCGTCGTTTTAATTTCATCTTCCAGCTACGCAGATCATCTGAGATCCAGCAGTTCAGGAGAAACAGATTTTAATTAAAGCATATCAATCTAGGAACATGAGTTTTAAAAAGAAGGTTGGTGTTTCTTATGAATAATGCAGCTTTTCATTGCTATGGACACACACACACACACACACACACACACACACACACACACACACACACACACACACACACACACACACACACACTATTTGTCCGTGCAAAGTAAAACCAGCCACTAAACCTGCTGCTTCATTTCCCACTGGGGCGACTGAAGATATAAATAAAAGCACTCATGGTCGAGTGTTTGATGAAAGCTTTGTGCAAATAGCATAGAAATGTGCATGACACCATCCTTGCACCCAAACAGACACACACACACACACACACACACAGACACACACACTTACTGAGGCACTCTCCAGTGGCAGCGTTGAGGAACAGCCCCTCCTGGCAGCTCGTCCGGCAGTAGCCGCTCTGCAGGGCGGCCAGCGGCGGACAGGAAGTGCAGTCGGCCTGGGAGGGGCCAGCGCAGGCCTGGCAGGACGGGTGGCACCCTGCAGGGGGGGGGGGCAACAGGGTCAGACAGAAGGCAAAAACCATACATTTAAATAATGACTGAGACGGCCACGACCTCAAAACTCAAAGCCAAACAAACACACCAGTCAAATTATGGAAACTGAGCAACGCTAATTGAGGTTGCTGCATCTCAACTGAAGGAGAGAGAGAGAGAGAGAGAGAGTTTTGATATTGACGACTTGGATAAGGAGACAAGGAAGAGAGGAGTGTGGGAATGAAACGTGGAGGAGGCAGAGAAGAAGAGGAGGAAGACAGGTATCGAAGAGGAGGCTGGAGAAAGAGAAAGAGGTAGGAAGGAAGGAATAAGGAAGTCAACGTGAAGGAGAGGAGAACAAGAAAGAGAGGAGGGGTTGGAAATAGATAGGGAATGAAATGTGGAGGAGGCAGAGAAGAAGAGGAGGAATACGGGTATCGAAGAGGCAGCTGGAGAAAGAGAAAGAGGTAGGAAGGAAGGAATAAGGAAGGCAACGTGAAGGAGAGGAGACAAGAAAGGAGGCAGGGGAGGCTAATTAATAAAAATGGGGTAAATGATATTCAAGCAGAGAGCTGCTGCAGAAGAAGAAGAAGAAGAAGAAGAAGAAGTAAACTTTGTGAGCAGATGTGAAGTAACAGAGGAGGAGAGGGATCACGTGTTCAGAGAAAACCACCGGGAGACGTCAGGATTAATTAGCTTAATTAAAGACTCTCAGAGCGGACACCCTCCAGACTGTTATTAACCTCAGGGGTAATGCTGCAGCTCATTCACCTCATCTGAGAGGGTCCCATGTTGAAAGGGTTCATGAACGTTACCATGGCAACGACCAACGAATGACATCCCAATGTGGAGCCGAGTTCTGAGTTCAGACCCAACGTTCATTATGAGCTGTTGCTGTGAGGGAGGAGTCGACCTCTTCTCCATCTTTGTTTCAAACCAACAAGAAAGCGATGGAGGTGGAGCCTGCACCTGCGCCCTGCAACCATTGGACGGTAGCTGTGGATCACAGGGTGTCCACGCCCCCCCCACTACTTACAGAGCTTTACGGAGCCTTTGGGTAAATGTGCAATAAACACAAACACCTACGAGTGGAAAGATGCTAAGATGCTGATTCTTTTTTGGCTCCGTCCCTGTTTATTTATCTCACACTGGTTTGATTCATTGCCGTTATGAGAAAAATAACCATCACTAGAGCTTAAGTATAAAAAGTAACAGCACTAAAACTTTGATGGTACAATTTTAGCCTCACCAAGACGGACGTGAGGCGTTTTAGTATGTCTGGGTTGTTTGTAACGAGCCAATCAACACAGAGGGAGACGAGCAAATTGACAAACACATTTATTTGGGGAGATATAAAGTTGGAGTCTGTGGATGTTCATGGTGTCTGTGTGTGTGCAGCACAGAAGCTACAGAAGAGAAGCTCTCACCTTGGCACTCGCTGTCCTGGACGAAGAAGCCCTGGGGACAGGAGGGGACACACAGGCCCTGGTGCAGGTGGGACGGGGACGGACAGGATGTACAGTTGTCTGCAGAAGGTCCAGTACACTGCAGGCAGCTGGGATCACACTCTGGAAAGAAAACAGAGACAGAAAGGATTTTAACTTTCACTGCGAGAAGCAAAGGATGCTTGAAGCAACAGAAATAAGGATAAAATTACAAAACGAGAGGAAAATCCACTTTCCAGATTTAAAATGTTGCTGTATCAGGTTTATTTTTGCAGAATTTCCCGGAATTTGTTTTGCTTGTGGGACCAAAATGCAATTATTTCTCGTGTTAAAGGCCTCAGAGGCGACGAGGGGCTGAAGTGTGAAATCACCCGAGGACCATGTGGACTTGTTTTGCTTTAAACTCCATTTCTAATTCAGCCCGACTGCTGCAGCCTGAATCCATCACAACCAAATACAGAACTTCTCTGTGCAGTTCTCCACCTAAAAATACTTGTTTCTCTTCCTGATCCGCTGCCAGTTCTCGCCACTCTCCTTGTTCTCCTGCGGCCGCTCTGCCGGATCTGGCTCCTCCCCTTCTGGCTCGTTCACCATCTGATTCTCAGGTTTTGGAGTCGGCGCTGCCAGCCAGCAGTAATGTAATGTAACACTCGTCCGAGGCCAGCCGCCCGCGTCACCCTTCAGAAGCTGCAGGCATTAACACCAGAGCCGGTGCCAGCTCACGGAGGGGGGGGGGGGGGGGGGTTCCAACGCAGCCAAGAGCCAACTTCACGAATCCGCTCGGCTGCTGTTTGAAGTGTTCGGTTCAGAGACGGGAACATAAAACCTCCCGGATGATTATTTTCGGATGCTTTGTATCCGAGGGATTTAAAATATAAACACAACGATGAAGGAGGACGCCAGGATTAATTGTTTGAAACGGAACATCTCAGAAATCATTTAACGCGTAATCAGAATTAAATTGATAATAAAAGAATAATTAATTAAGACCCTCGTTAAGTTAAAGACAGGGAGAGTTTACTTCTGAAGCGACTTTTAAAGACAAATACGACTGAAGTTTATGAAAATGTATCAAAATGAAAATATATAGGCCTCAGTTCATCTTTGAATACAAGTGGTAGCAGATAAATTTTGAAGAAATTCCCTAGAGCTGTTCAAGAGGAAAAAAACATGTTTTGTGAGGCCAAGAAAAAGAAAAAGACATTTGACCTTTGACCTTTGACCACCCAAGTATAATGTTAAAAGGGTTTTTAGTTGTTTTTCCTGACTCCTGTTGAGGGTTAAGAACAGAGGATGTCTCACCATGTTAAAGCCCTATGAGACAAATTGTGATTTGTGAATATGGGCTATACAAATAACATTTGACTGATTGATTGATTGATTGATAATCACTTCATCCTTATGTCCATCTGAATGTTTGTACCAGATTTGAAGATATTCCCTCAATGAGTTCTTGAGCTATTGTGTTCACAAGACAAATACCAATTTCTAAAATACTTTTACCTGATACCAGTATTTAAATTAGAGTACAAGTTTGTACTGTTGTGCGTTTTGAATATCTTCTCCTTGTATCTTTCTCCATGTGTGTAGTATAATAGCTGCAACATTCCTCTTTGTCTTTCTTTAAACGTGTAAGACACACAACCTCTCTGTCCCTGGATTATTTATTCTTCCCTTATTTGCCCTTCGCCTCAAAACACAGCTGCTCTGACTCCTCTTCCTGTCTTCTCCGGCCTCAAAGACGACAAATAAGTGTGTGTGTGTGTGTGTGTAAGTGTGTGTGTGTTTACAGGACCTGATTTTTTTTTGCACGGATGTGTGTGTGTGTTTATAATTACTCCTCTCTGCATACCTTCACTGAGCTGTCAGCTGGATCCGGCTGTTGTGTACACACAGCGCACGACAACCTGGCAGGAGCAAACTGCTGCTCTCTACCTGAGCCAACACAGCCCAGTGTGTGTGTGTGTGTGTGTGTGTGTGTGTGTGTGTGTGTGTGTGTGTGTGTGTGTGTGTGTGTGTGTGTGTGTGTGTGTGTGCGTGCGTCTGTGTGTGCCTCAATGTCAGAGGGAGGACTTTGCAAAGTCACGGCGGTGTCACCCGCATAACCGTCAATCTGACATCCTGTCTCCCCCCCCACCCACCTTCCCCCCCCACCTACCCATAATCCCCTTCTCCTCTGTCTAACACAGCACGTTAATTGGCGAGTTAAGCGACAGGCTAAATGCTTCCGCGATGGCGTCGACCACCCAGCTGCTCGCTCGCTCGTGCATGAACACGCCATCAACACATTGAGCTCGTGAAGACAAACAAGGGACACACAAACCGTCATGTTAACAGTCATAACTACACACACACACACACACACACACACACACACACACACACACACACACACACACACACACACACACGCACACAGACATTGATTCCTTCGGAGCCTGAATTCACGAGTCCAGAGATCAGATCAGTTTCTTGCTTCGTGCTGATGGGATCATAACTCGAAGATATGATATGTTTCATTTGTGGGTCGGGGGGGCGTCGTCCTCAAACGATCGAGCTGGTGCAGAGCGGGCGGATCATTGTGTTGGTGCAGAGTTGTGTAGATAACAACACACATCTGAAGTGTGCGATCGATCATTCCCATTGATTATGATCTGTGTCTGGAAATCCATCCTCAGCTCTGAGAGACTGTGGAGTTAAAAATAATAGAGTCCGACTGATATGGATTTTTGTGAACCGATGCTGACACCGATATTAAGAAGGACAATCCAATACTGTTAAATTGACCAATAAATAATATATAAATATTTATATATATATATATTGGAAAATGATCAAACCCGTACGTCAGAGAAATGTAATTGAAGCTTGATATTTTACAGTTAAACCATAAACTTTAAACTATAAATAACTATAAATACATGTTACGTGTGGCCAGGAGGTGGGGCTCTGTGTGAGAATGTGTGTGTGTTTGTGCCTCTCTCCACCTTTCTCTCTCTCTCCACGCAGCCAGTCCTCAGGTGAGACTCATCACCTCGTCAGCTGGAGCTGACTTAAGGAGGCTGTGAATTTCTTTCTCTCTCTCTATTCTTCCATGCAGGTGAACGGGTGAGGAGACCGAGGCTCCGTTTTCCCCCATGCCAGAAGTCCTTTTGAGCTTTTGTTATGTTGGTAGTTGGTTCGGGGGTTCCCGGTAGTCCTGTTTTCGGATAACCTTTTTCTTTCATTTAGGTAGTGGGTTATTTAGGCAGACTTAGTTCGGGGCTGAACACTGACTTCGACGGCCGATGGCTGGCTCAGTGTTCCCCTCTCTTTTGTTTGTTTTGGCCGGGAACCTCCAACCCTTTTGGTTTGTTGCCTTTCTAAATATTTGTTTGTTTCAACCAATAAACATTTGTTATTATTTAGTGGCAACAGTTGTTTCTGATTCGTTTATTTGATGTGTTCCGGGCCTCACGAGCCATTTCTTATAGGTCCGTAACATATTTGGGGGCTCGTCCGGGATCACATGTTGGGTCTTCAGTGTTTCTGTTGATTCCAACTGTGAGTGCCGTGTCTATTGTGATAGGCCGTGTCTAGTTGATTTTGTGGTGTGACTTGGTCGTCACTGACAGAGTTTGTTGGCTTGGACTTCCTAGTGTGGTTGCCAGTGTTTTTTCGGCCGGCACGTTTGTGCACCATGGTTTTCTTTTTGGTGCTGCTGTGTTTTGCCCTCTTGGGTAGTATTTTTGAGGGAGTAGGTTGGTGAGCGGTCTGTTTTTTTTGTTTTTTTTTTCCCTCTCGCCCTGGTCTGATCAGTGTGGCCAGTCTCGTCATGGCGTTTAGTGCTGAGGAGTTTGTTGCTCATCCGACGATGGAGCAGTTCTGTTCTTGCACTAAAGAGCAGTTAATTTCTCTGGCCAGTTTTCTTAAAGTTACGGTGACTAAGCAGATGAAGAAGCAGGCTATAAGAACTGAGCTGCTGTCTGTGTTATATAAAGAGGGTCTTTTGAGTGAAGCGGTCATGAAGGGGGTGGAGTCACGGTCAGATGTGGATGAAGCGGCTCGTCTCAGGGGATTGGCGCTGCAGATTGAGTTGCGCCGTCTGGATCTGAGGGAGAAGGAGCTGTTGGGTGAACTGGAGGTGCGGAAGCTGGAGGAAGAGACAAAGAGGCAGGTGCATCTGAAGGAGCTGGAGTTACAGCATGCACCTCCTTCTCCTCCCCCTCCTGCCGCCAGTAGTTTTGATATAGGTAGATGCATCCGTTTCGTTCCGTCTTTTAATGATAAAGATGTTGACAAATATTTCACCCTGTTTGAACGTGTAGCTGAGACCCTGGAGTGGCCTAGGCAGTTTTGGCCGTTGCTTTTACAATGTGTGTTCACGGGAAAGGCCCAGGATGCCTACGCGTCTTTGGAGTCTGGTTTGAGCCTGAATTATGATCATGTCAAAGAGGCGGTGCTGAGGGCCTACGAGTTAGTGCCCGAGGCATATCGCCAGAGGTACCGTCGTCTCAAGAAGTCGTATGAGAAGACATACGTGGAGTTTGGTCATGAGAAGGGAGTGTTATTTGATCGTTGGTGTCGCTCTATGAAGGTTTCTGATTTCGCTGGCTTGCGTGAGTTGATGTTGCTGGAAGACTTTAAGAATTGTTTGCCTGAACGAATTGTGACCGTAACGTGCTAGAAATTTCTAGGGCTGCGGTACTTGCTGATGAATACGTTTTGACTCATAGGGACAGTTATGATAAGCCACAGTCCTCCCTGGGTCGCAGCTTCTCTGCGCCCAGGCCCCCTGTGACGCGTAGGGAGAGTGGAGGGGGTAAGGAGAGTGACAGGGTTTGTTCCTTTTGCAAGAAGCGTGGCCATACAGTTAATTACTGTTTTGCTTTGAACAAAAGGGACAAGCCTCCTACAGCTGTTAATTTGTTAAAAACCGAAAGCTCATTGAGTCAGTCTCCTAGTGCTCCCAGTTCATCTCTCTCACGCTCTCATCCTGGGCAGTCTCCGGAGCTTGATGGTGTGTTTTTGCCTTTCGTCATGAAGGGGGCGGTCTCGCTGACTGCGGGAGGCCCGAAAGTCCCTGTCGTTATTCTGAGGGACAGTGCAGCCTCTCAGTCGGTCATTTTGAGTGGAGTGTTGCCTCTGTCTGAGAAATCTTCAACCGACTCGGCTGCGTTAGTCCGTGGGTTTGGGATGCAGTTTGTGGGGATTCCTTTGCACACCATTCACCTGGACTCGGAGTTGGTTACGGGGCCTGTTATTGTCGGTGTCAGTGATGAGTTTCCTGTCGGGGGGGTGTCTTTCATCCTGGGGAACGATTTAGCGGGGGGGAAGGTCCTGCTTAATCCTGAAGTAACAGCTGTTCCCCGGTCTGGATGTTCAGATGAGTTGGTGAGAAAGTTCCCAGGGGTGTTTTCTGTCTGCGCCATTACCCGTGCCATGGCAGCAAAGCAACGTCAGCTGCAGCCTGAGTCCGGTGATGAGGAAGTAGAATTGAGTGACAGTTTTATGGCTGGGGACGGTTCGTCAGTGTTACCAGCCCTTCCCTCCCCAGACCCGGTTTCTCTTCCTTCCCCAGACCCGGTTTCTCTTCCCTCCCCAGGCCCGGTTTCTTTTCCCCCGCCATCTCCCCTTTCTATATTGGACAGTTCAGATGTTAAATTGTCCATGTCACGTGAACAGCTTATTATCGAACAGCAGCGTGATCCCACGCTGGTTTCTCTTTTTGCGGCTGTGGGTTTGAATGATGATGATGGGGGTGGGTCTCCCAGGTATTTCTTGAAGGACGGGGTGCTGAGGCGTGCGTGGCTGCCACCACGTTTGGGTTTTCAAGAGGATTGGGGGGTTGTGAAGCAAGTTGTAGTTCCACAGCTGTTTCGACCAGAAGTTTTGAAGCTGGCCCATGATAATCCTCTGGCTGGCCATCTTGGGGTAAATAAGACATATGATAGAGTGTTGCGTTGTTTTTTTTGGCCGGGTCTTAAAGCCGATGTGCGTCAGCACTGTAGGACCTGCCATGTCTGTCAACTCTCTGGTAAGCCCAATCAAACCATTCCCCCGTTTCCACTCTATCCGATTCCTGTTGTAGGGGAGCCTTTCGAACATGTTATCGTAGACTGTGTAGGGCCTCTTCCCCGTACAAAGGCGGGTCATCAGTTTCTCCTGACCATTATGTGCGTTAACACTCGTTTTCCTGAGGCTATTCCTCTGCGGAGGATCACCGCCCCTGCAGTCATTAAAGCGTTGACTAAGTTTTTTTCCTTGTTTGGTTTGCCACGGGTGGTGCAGACGGACCAGGGGTCGAATTTTATGTCTAAGGTTTTTGCACAGGTGGTGAAGCAGCTTGACATTTCTCATTGTCATTCCAGCGCGTACCATCCAGAGAGTCAGGGTGCGCTTGAGCGGTTTCACCAGACCCTAAAATCTATGCTGCGCACTTACTGCCTCGAGTATGGTAAGGATTGGGATGAGGGTGTCCACCTGCTTCTCTTTGCTGTGCGTGAGGTGGTACAGGAGTCGCTGGGTTTCAGTCCTGCTGAGCTTGTGTTTGCCCATACGGTGCGCGGTCCGCTTAAATTGCTACATGAAAAATGGGTTGGTAGTGCAGAACCACAGAATCTGCTGGACTATGTGTGTGATTTTCGTTCAAAACTTCATCGTGCTTGTGAGCTGGCTAAACAGAGCATGGTTGTTGCCCAGGGCAAGATGAAGCGTTGGTTCGACAAAGATGCGCAGAGCCGTAGCTTCAGCCCAGGGGACAAAGTGTTGGTGCTGTTGCCCATTCCTGGCTCATCGTTACAGGCACGTTACAGTGGGCCATATGTTGTCCGGGAGAAGGTTGGCGCTCGTGACTATGTGGTCGCGACCCCGGACCGCAGGAGGCGAAGTCGGCTTTGTCATATCAACATGTTGAAGCCCTATCTGGAGCGAGGGTCTGTTTCACCCTCCCCTGTTGTATTGAAATCTGTTGTGGCGCTGTCCGGTGCTGAAGTGATTGATCAGGGTGAGGCGGCTGTGGCGCTGTCCGGTGCTGAAGTGATTGATCAGGGTGAGGCGGCTGTGGCGCTGTCCGGTGCCGATTTGCCGGAGTCTGAGGAATTGGATTTTGATGGTGATGTCGTTGCCTTGTCCAGTGCTGTTGTTCATGGGCGTTTGAAGAACTCTGAACTGCTGGTTAATCTTGATGGTTGTGTTTCGCATCTGCCTCCGTCTCAGGGTGAGGATGTGGTCCGTTTGATTGGTTCACATATGTCACTGTTCTCTGATGTGCCCTCTCAGACCCAGGTGCTGCAACATGATGTTGAAGTAGGAGATTCGTTTCCGATTAAACAACATGCCTACAGAGTTAATCCAGAAAAACGTGCACGCTTGCAGAAGCAGGTGGACTACATGTTGGGCCACGGTATTGCTGAACCCAGCTGTAGTCCCTGGAGTTCTCCCTGTCTGCTGGCTATGAAATCTGATGGTTCAGACCGGTTCTGTACAGACTTTAGGAAAGTGAATGGAGTCACTAGGCCTGATTGTTATCCTCTTCCCCGAGTTGAGGATTGTGTGGACAATGTTGGCGGTGCCAAGTATGTAACCAAACTTGACCTGTTAAAGGGATATTGGCAGGTGCCACTGACTCCTCGGGCGAAAGAAATTTCTGCTTTTGTGACTCCAGACGCTTTCCTTCAGTACACTGTGATGCCGTTTGGCATGCGTAATGCGCCAGCAACTTTTCAGCGGCTGGTGAATGTTGTGTTGTCTGGTCTTTCTGGTTGTGAGGCATATTTGGACGACATTGTTGTGTATTCTGGGTCCTGGGACGAGCACATTCAGCAGCTGTATTCTGTGTTTGGGCGTTTGCGTGACGCCAATCTTACTTTAAACCTTGTTAAGTGCGAGTTTGGCCAGGCGACAGTGACCTATTTGGGCAAAGTGGTTGGTGGGGGCCAAGTCAGGCCGGTGCACTCCAAGGTGGAGGCTATTCTTTCTTTCCCTGTCCCTCGTTCACGGCGGGAATTGCGCCGGTTTCTGGGGATGGCGGGCTACTACCGTAGTTTTTGTAAGAACTTTTCTGCGGTAGCTGCTTCCCTCACTGACTTGTTGAGCCCGAAGGTGTGTTTTCGCTGGACTGAGGGCTGTCAGCGTGCTTTTGACTGTATTAAGGCTTTGTTGACTACGGCCCCAGTCCTGTGTGCCCCTGTGTTTGATCGTCCATTTAAACTGTCTGTTGATGCCAGTGATGCGGGTGCTGGTGCTGTTCTGCTTCAGGAGGGGGGGGACGGGGTTGAACATCCCGTCTCTTACTTCTCCAAGAAGTTCAACAAACACCAGCGCGTGTACTCTACTATTGAGAAGGAGGCGTTGGCCTTGGTCCTGGCGCTGAGCCACTTTGAAGTTTATGTGGGTTCCGCGAGTTCGCCAACTGTTGTGTATACGGACCACAATCCTTTAGTTTTTGTGAATCAGATGCGGAACACTAACCAGAGGTTAATGCGCTGGGCGCTCTTCCTGCAGTCCTTTAACGTGATCATTCGGCATGTGAAGGGGCTGGACAACGTCCTGGCCGACACGTTGTCACGGTGTTAGGTCTTGTGAATGTGTTTTTTTTTCCTTCCTCCCTGGTCTTCACGTTTGCCCCCGGCTATTCACAAGCTCTGGGTGGGGGTGTTACGTGTGGCCAGGAGGTGGGGCTCTGTGTGAGAATGTGTGTGTGTTTGTGCCTCTCTCCACCTTTCTCTCTCTCTCCACGCAGCCAGTCCTCAGGTGAGACTCATCACCTCGTCAGCTGGAGCTGACTTAAGGAGGCTGTGAATTTCTTTCTCTCTCTCTATTCTTCCATGCAGGTGAACGGGTGAGGAGACCGAGGCTCCGTTTTCCCCCATGCCAGAAGTCCTTTTGAGCTTTTGTTATGTTGGTAGTTGGTTCGGGGGTTCCCGGTAGTCCTGTTTTCGGATAACCTTTTTCTTTCATTTAGGTAGTGGGTTATTTAGGCAGACTTAGTTCGGGGCTGAACACTGACTTCGACGGCCGATGGCTGGCTCAGTGTTCCCCTCTCTTTTGTTTGTTTTGGCCGGGAACCTCCAACCCTTTTGGTTTGTTGCCTTTCTAAATATTTGTTTGTTTCAACCAATAAACATTTGTTATTATTTAGTGGCAACAGTTGTTTCTGATTCGTTTATTTGATGTGTTCCGGGCCTCACGAGCCATTTCTTATAGGTCCGTAACATACAACAAACACACAATATCACTTAAGCATCTTTTCTGCGTAAAAAAAATTATTATATCAGAATAAAAGACTATATACAGATGGAGGAGATGAAAGCTTCGAAAAGTAGAGCTTGACAATTTTTATATTTACAGTCTATGAGCAGAAAAGGCCAACAAACATATCGGCTGATTTTATTCATCAAGAGGAATTCTACAGATTTCTAGATTTGTCTATTAAACTGAAGCAACTTCCCTCCAAGCTGCTTCCTGATAGATAGCAGCTCTTATTCTCCTTTAATGGAAACAAAGCAAACACAGATTTTATACATTAAGAGGAATTCTACAGATTTTTAGATTCATCCATTAAACTGGAGCAACTTCCCTCCAAGCTGCTTCCTGATAGATAGAAGCTCTTATTCTCCTTTAATGGAAACAAAGCAAACACAGAAACCTATAGATGTGGTTTCCCCGGAGCATTTCTTCTGGATCTTACTATGGATCTTCCTGAGGTAACTCACCTAATCAGCTGTCGTGGGAAAACCTCCCTCAGTGAAACCTCAAGCTGCTGGTCAGAGATCACACTCCAGACGTAAATACATGAAGAGCTTGTCCCTCAAAAGTTAAGTTTCAAGGCTCATGTGGTTTCTACTCCTGCGGTCGTGTTTCCAGGCTGTTTGGATTTCCTCTAGTTGGGTCATCGAACCACGGAGGAGAGAGTGCGTGGGCAAAAAAAAAAAAAGGTAAATCCAAGAAAGGCTCTGATCTGATTCAGACGTTTTGCACTCGGCGTCTGAAAAGAAGAGTCGGGAGCTCGACTGCTGTGAAGGTTTGAGTTCAGAGACGATTCAAAATATGGAAACTGGCAGGTTTCAGAGATGACAGGCAGCAGCGATTCAGTGATCATGCTGCGTCTCTGCTTGACGCTATATAGACAGAGTTATACAGCAAATTACACTTATAAGGCCTAGTTTGATGAATATGAACCAATAATGTCTATCCTGGGAATACACACTCTGAATCAAGATGGACCACACGTCTCTACTCTGCACTTTCCAGAAATTAAGCCAAAATATCCAGAATATGAAATCCACCATTTGGCACATTTGGAATCAATGTGCAGTTCCTCTGTCCTCTCTCCTCTCTCCTCTGTCCTCAGTCCTCTGTCCTCTGTCCTTTCTCTTATCTCCTGTCCTCTCTCCTCTGTCCTCTGTCCTCTGTCCTCTCTCTCCTCTCTCCTCTCTCCTCTCTCCTCATGTCCTCTCTCCTCTGTCCTCTCTCCTCTTCTCTCTTCTCTCTCCTCTCTCCTCTCTCCTCTCTCCTCTCTCCTCTCTCCTCTCTCCTCTCTCCTCTCTCCTCTGTCCTCTGTCCTCTCTCCTCTCTCTAATCTCCTCTCTCCTCTCTCCTCTCTCCTTTCTCCTCTGTCCTCTGTCCTCTCTCCTCTCTCCTCTCTCCTCTCTCCTCTCTCCTCTCTCCTCTCTCCTCTCTCCTCTCTCCTTCTACCTCTCTCCTCTCTCCTCTCTCCTTCTTCCCCCCCTACCTCCTCTCTCCTCCCTCCTCTCTCCTTCTTCCTCCCTCCTCTCTCCTCTCTCCTCTCTCCTCTCTCCTCTCTCCTCTCTCCTCTCTCCTCTCTCCTCTCTCCTCTCTCCTCTCTCCTCTCTCCTCTCTCCTCTCCTCTCCTCTCCTCTCTCCTCTCTCTAACGAGTCTCAGCTGTCATTCCTGACATTTCATCCTGTTTCCATAGCATCAAATCACCAATTAAAAAATGAATTAATCAGACACATTAACGCTCGGAGCATCGGCTTCATTCAGACGCTGGAGTTTGCTTTTAGGCGTGTGGCGGCTCGACAGCTCACTGAACATGTACACAAGTGTGTTTATCTGTGATTGTGTTGGTGTGTACATAAACACTGGAGTGTGTGAGCCCATGTTTACACACACTCCTCTAACAGGACTCAGCATAGTAGCTGAGTATCTCTCACACACACACACACATTGACACACACACACACACACAGAGTTGCACCTGAACCCGACGACTCTCCGTTGAGCGAAACCTTTTGTTCCTCATAACAGAGGCGGAGTGGAACAGCTGATTTACATAGAACTGTGAATCGAGCTTTAACGACCATGAACCGATGCTCCGCCCACTGTGCGTTGAGCCGGGTTCAGGAAGCTCGGAGTGAGAACAACCTGGAGAAGTGGCACTTAGTCCCACACACCAGCCGACGTGCAGCAGAACTACACTGAGACAAGCAGGTCGAAGACAGTTCTCTGCATAACAATCGTCTAAAACATGAGGATTCGATGTTTAGAAGTTGGTGGAAGCATGATTCAAATAACTTCAGGGAACATGTAGGTTGTTTATGTACATTTGGAATCACACAAGCACGAGGATAAGGTAACGTCGACAGAAGCGACCATTCAAGACGTTCTCTAACCAAAACACGAGTTACTGGTTTTACACGACTGGAAGCAACAAACCCTCTGATTGACACTGTTCTACTGTTTTGCATTTTGCATTTCACTTTTTACTTCACTTTTTATATCTTTTATATTTTATATATTTTGATATGGATATGTTTATGTCTAAATAAATGTGACTTTGTATAAATATTAGAAAAGGTGAGTAAATAAGAAGTAAATAGTGAGTAAATATATATTGTTTTTCTTATGTGTGGTGTATTTATTGTGTTTTTATGTTTCTATGTTCATTGTATGCACCAATAACCAGAGCAAATTCCAGGTAGGTGTTAATCTACTTGGCAATAAATACCTTCTGATTCTGATTCTGATTCTGATTCTGATTCCACCCCCGCCCACACACACTGGGATGAATGAGGCAAGCTCCTCTTTGCTCCGGGTAGCAAATCGCTGAAGCACATTCTGACCAGCTGCCCCCGAGGCGAAGAGGAGGCTGAAGTCACGACAAGATGCTGCAGATTGAGGGAGAGTTGCATCAGCCGGCAGCCGAGGAAGAGCGGGCGAGCAGCTCCGACCTCCGACCAGGACGTCATGAAGTCTAACGGCTGCAGTGACGGGCTGACAGCTGCACATGGAGCCGGGTGAAAGCTTCCAGACTTCTCTGTTTGAGGTGCTCGATAACTCGTAGTAGAGCATAAAGCAGGATGAAGAGGTTTTCATCACTTCTCACTTCTGTGAAATCACGAGAAGACAATGAACATGATGATGTGTCCCATCGCTCTGCAGGGTGCATGCTTCCTTCCATCAAACAACACTTTTTGTTCATTAATGAAGTTTCTCCTCTAATTCTGAATATCTTGTTTTTGTGATTATCCTCTTTCCAAGTCTGGCTACGAGCAAATCTCGTGGGTTAGTGAGGAAACTCAATCTTAAAGCGTCTGGCTCCTGTATCGGCTCCGTGTGCTGGTCCCATGTGATTAAACAGATAATGGGCGTTAGTGGACGCTCCACCTACGACTCATGGATTTGTAATTGTCTCCTGCAGGAGGATTAAGGAAATCCAATACTGCCGACGGCTTCTCGATTCCAGGTAAAGTAAACAAAAGTCTGTTTTTGGCTCCGGCTGAACTTAAAACGCCTTCAGGCTCCAGATCTTCAAAATCAAAGCTTCCTGTTACAGCTGCAGTGTGATGCAGCCGTATTTATCATATTCAGGCTGTTTGACTCGTTATAAAAAAGATGAATTTCATTCCTCGGAGGTAAAAACTCCAATTTGAGAACAGCTCTGACCACCGGGTAGATTTCATATTCGTGGTGAGACTCGTTTCCCTCTCACGGGACTTTGGAGGAATAACCAATTACAGTGTTTCAAAGCTACAGGAATCCAGGAGCCATCAGTTAACAGGAAACTATAAAAACATTCCTCGGGGGGGGGAGCCTGTAATTGAGATGATGGAGCTGAACTGCACCTCTTCCACCCTGAGAGGCAGCTGCTGAGAGACTGGAAAACAGACTCATCTGCACCGACCATCCTACCCAGAGTGCAACTGGGCCGCGGTTTTCCAACACAGTGCCGTAGCTCTGTATTGAGTTTCTGTTTCCCAGGAGTCGATTCACGTCTGTGTACGACAGAAAAGACACAAATCCAAACTATCGTGTGTCTGAGTTCACTACAACCCGTCTGTTTCCTGTCACCGTGACCTTTGTCTGACATTTACCAGGAACTATAACGAGTCTGAACCTGAAGGAGACACATTCAGTTTGATTATTTTAATTAGTGTTATTACTGGAAAAGGTTTGGATGCTCTGATGTTGAAAACGCTTCTCAACCTGTGTGCTGCTGCAGCTCCTCTTTCACACTTATCCACAAAACTCTTTTAAATCAATCAATCAATCAAATTTTATTTGTATAGCCCATATTCACAAATCACAATTCGTCTCATAGGGCTTTAACATGGTGAGACATCCTCTGTCCTTAACCCTCAACAAGAGTAAGGAAAAACTACTAAAAACCCTTTTAACAGGTAAAAATACATAGAAACCTCAGAGAGACACATGAGGGATCCCTCTCCCAGGACGGACACAAGTGCAATAGATGTTAAGTGTAGCAAAACATCATCAGGATAAAGGTTTTAGCAGCATCGATGAGGGTAAACATTTTTCAATACTATATGTCAAGCAGTCCTGCTGCAATCATAGTCTCTGGTCAGCAGCCAGATCATGATCCAGCATCAAGATGGGATCCACTATAGTCCACAGTCAAAATGTCTTTCCAATGTTCCCGTCTTCATTTTTTTGGTTGAATAAACACGATTTTGTTTCCTTGTGGATTCTCCTCGGTGCTCTGTGTCAACAAGGCCTGCACACCTCTAGGATGTGTTAAATTAACACATATTATATTATATTATATAATACTGCATTACATTGCATATTGCAATTTAACACTGTTCTACTGTTTTGCATTTTACTTTTTACTTTTATTTCTTTTATCTTTTATATATTTTTATATAGATATGTTTATGTCTAAATAAATGTTTCTTTGTATAAATATTAGAAAACGTTAGTAAATAAGAAGTAAATAGTGAGTAAATCAATATTGTTTTTTATTGTTTTTCTTGTGTGTTGTATTTATTGTGTTTTTATTTTTCTATATTCATTGTATGCACCAATAACCAGAGCAAATTCCAGGTAGGTGTAAACCTACTTGGCAATAAATACCTTCTGATTCTGCTCTGATTGAATTTGGTTGAACAAATCAATTCACCGCACCGGAACTTGTTAACTGGTAAACAGCCGTGACCAGTGACACACAGAGAGACGCCGCTGGTGCTCCTCCCGATCAAGAGGAGGGAATCGAACCAATAAGTTCACGTGCGCCTCACCTCTGCACGTCTGCAGGTCGTCCAGGAAGCTGCGTGCGGGACAGGAAGCTGTGCAGACGCCGTGCGGCAGGAGACCCGGCTGCGGCAGGAGAGCTTCCTCTGGTTTGAGGCAGCGGAGGCAGTCTGAGGCCAGCGGGCCGACGCAGGAGCGGCAGGACGGGTGACAGTCTGGAAACCAGGGGAGGTCAAGGGTCAACACGGAGGATTATCAATCACCCCAACAGGCATTTTAATTAAAAATGGGTTCTTACTGTGGCAGGTGTTGTCCTGCGAGTAGAGCCCCTCCCCACAGGCGTCCACACACTGGCCCTGGTGGAGGAGGAGCCCGGCCGGACACAGACTGCACTGGGAGGCCGAGGGACCCGAGCAGGAGGCGCAGGAGCTGTGGCAGGCTGCCGGGAGTCAGGGGGAACAGTTAGAGAGGGAGAATCACTCCGTGGTGTGATGTGATTTCAATAAATAACAGTTGTGTGTAGGTGAGAACACATTAATTCTATATTTCCGCACAAGAATAAATCCCATAAACTAAATTTCGTAAAATTACGTCATAAAACAGATTTCGATCAAAACAACGATTGCCTTTTCTCATGACTTTTGGGGAAATTGCTCGATCTGTGCTGGTTTATTTGGATAAAAAATATTGATCATATCAACAATGACGATGATTGATTCAGGGGGAACAGTTAGAGATGGAGAATCACTCCGTGTTGGGATGCTTTAAATAGATAACGATCGTGTGTAGGTGAGAACACATTAATTCTATATTTCTAGACAACAACAAATCCAGTGGTGTACAAAGTACTTGAAAGCCATACTTGAGTAAAAGTACAGATATCTTACCTGAAAGTGACTCCGGTAAAAGTAGAAGTCACCCGTCAGAAAATGACTTGAGTAAAAGTCTTAAAGTAGCTCATATTGAATGTACTTAAGTATCAAAAGTATCTGGTGTTGAAATGTACTTAAGTATCAAAAGTAAAAGTACAAGTACCAAAATTAAAAATGCAAAGTGCTATTTATAGTAGGCCTATGACGTCATCGAAATTTGTTTTCAAATGTAGCGAGTAAAAGTAAAAAGTCGTCTCTTTACTCAAGTAAAGTACAGATATGTGAAAAATCTACTTAAGTACAGGAACAAAGTATTTGTACTTCGTTACTTCCCACCACTGAACAAATCCTATAAACTGCATTTCGGAAATTTTCACGACTTTTTGCGAAATTGCTCGATCTGTGCTTGTTTATTTAGATATAAAATATTGATCATATTAAGAATAACCTTTAAAAACTAAACCATGACATGTTCGGTGTAACTGGAGTTTACCTCTGCATCTGTTGTGGTCATCCAGGTAATGCTGAGCCGGACACTGGCTGATGCATTTCCCATGATGCAAGGCAGTGGCTGGAGGGCAGCTCATGCACTTGGGGTTGTCAGGGAAACAGGAGGCGCAGGACGAGTCGCAGGCTGTGAATGTTAATTCAGGTTTGGAAAGATAAGAATCACTGAGCTCAGTTTAGAAATGAATATACGATTTTTACTTGAGAAAGAACAAAATGTCCGTGAGACGAGTCATAAACACGTTCCCAGAGTCCACAGAACTTTACTGTGTTTGTTTTAAATCCGTCACTTTGACAAATCAACACGTTCAAACACACTGAGATTTAAACGGACACTAAAACCCTCCGGAGGGGACGAGACACAGCGAACCTCTCGGATCCAGTGCAGGTAAAAACCCCCGAGGAGACGAAGTGAGAAGATAAAAACCCTTCAGCTCTGGAGACGTTGACATTTCAAACCAGACGTCAACTGGGAACTTCTAATGGACGTGACCTTTTTACCAGAAACTTCCCCCAAAGTTTTGACATTTTCCACAACATGTCTCGTCTCTGAGTGACGCGTCCCCTCGATGTGAGCGGGGGGGTAAACACACAACCCCCCCGCCCCCCCCCCAACCGGAGGAAGAGCTCCTCTATGTGCTGCTGAGTTCACCGCCGCCCTGAGGGACGCCTCCTCTTCCTCCTCTTCCTCCTCTTCCTCCTCTTCATCCCAACACTCCAAAATAGAAACCATTCATATTCATACAAGATCTTCTTCCACACAGAGATTCTCATTAGTGGAAGGAGAGAGCTGCTAATTACTGTGGTCTTTCTTTTTTTTTTAATTGTTTGTTTTCTCACTCCGGCTGCTGCTGACTTCACATTCTGGCGCCTGATGGCGTGGAAGCTGGCGTGAGGATCCTCAGGGAGAGACAAGCCCAAACAAACCTTCACCTCCAGCTCACTGCCGACAGCAACGCTCTTATTGTCTCGGGCTGTGTTCAGTGCAGCGCCACTTCCTGTGACACGTGAGGCGCCAACGCGTGTCAGGAGGAGGTGAAACGACCACGTAGACCCAGGTGGTCACAGGTTTTAGAATTCAAACTGTTTCCCTACGATTGTGGACAACGGCAAAATGTGCAGATTAAATTACTTCATAGTATAATTACATTTTTTTGTAATTAAACTTTTTTTTTCTGCTTTTGGAGAATTCTCAGGAAAACAAAAGTACCTGCAATCCTTTTGTATTACTGCATTAAGTATAATAAATTGTATAATATGTCGGCTGTAATAGTACATTTGCACAGTCAACAAAATATATTTATATACATTTACAGATACAGGCAGAAGTAAAGTTTGTGTTTTTCCTGGAGAAATCAAACAATGTATGTTTTTAATATCTGTTATTAAATGTTTTTTAGCCATTGACCTGTCAGGACCTGCAGATGAAAACAAGTCTGCATGAATAAATCTTCAGTAAGCATGTTAATTGATGTGCATTGTCCCATTTGAATGAATAAACATAACAACAACACAATAACGGTATCAATGGTCCAATCACGGCTCTCACAGAGGCAGGAAATGCACCAGAATGCAACGCTGCTGTTCTCATTGTATACAGCTGAATGTGATATGCCCATTTATCGATATATACAGTTTATATAGAGAGATATAGACATGTCAGGTAAGTTAGTAAAAGGGTAAAATTAAAGCGTATACATACATTTATCTGTCCTTCACATTTGATTCTGGTTTAAACTGACTTGAGGAGAAGCTACGGTTCTATTCCCCTATTTTTAACATTTCCTGGTCTCAGTGTGAATGTGTCGTCTGTTACCGTGGCAACCGCCGTCCCGACTGTAGAATCCAGCGCCGCAGTCCGGGACACACTCCCCGTCCTTGAGCAAGGCAGCCGGGTCTGAGCAGGACACACACTCCTGCTGACCCGGCCCGCGGCATTCAGAGCACGACTCGTGACAGTCTGCAGGAAAAGACCAGAAGAAGAAACGTGTCGTGTTGGTTTCAGATTCGTTGTTTTTTACACTTTAAATCACATCACGACAACGGCTAAACTTTTAAATCAACGTCTCCCTCTTAACCTTTCTGCTCTTTTGGGTCCAGACAAAACAAACAAGGTGTGAAATGACCTTAAATCAAATCTTTCCAGAACAACGATAAGTAGAGTTTGATTTGAGTGTCATGAATGATTTATAGCCAATGGTATAAATAATGCAGAAACACTGACCTTTAACTAAACTACTTTTATTTATTTAATGCAGACGATGCTTTAAAGGTTGTAGGGGGGAAAAATGAAAACTAAATAATGTGTGTGAGTGTGTGTGTGTGTGTGTGTGTGTGTGTGTGTGTGTGTGTGTGTGTGTGTGTGTGTGTGTGTGTGTGTGTGTCACTATTTACACACTAGTAAAACACTTGTTAACAACCATGACACGAACAGTGAACGCAGGATTTAACTGTGTGTCTGGCAGGTGTGTCAGCAAGTTGACACCAGGACACACACACATACACACTCACACACACACAGACACACACACACACACACAGACACACACACACTCAAACACGTCATCCCTCATAATTCCAGTGAATTAATCCAGTTTAGTTTTTTGATGAAATGGTGGTAATGCTGATTAAATGTGTCCACCTGTGAATTCATCCCTGTGTGTGTGTGTGTGTGTGTGTGTGTGTGTGTGTGTGTGTGTGTGTGTGTGTGTGTGTGTGTGTGTGTGTCCAACTGGTCCCGGGCGGTTTCCCAGCGGCCAGATGCCACAAAACAGTCACCAAAAAAACAACAGAAGAAGAAAGAGACCAGAACAAACAGAAGCTGCAGGAAAACACAGGAGGAAAAGTGACGACTCGGTTTACTTCACAAGTAACAAAAGATTTGTGATGCACACAAGCTGCTGCTCGGTTCCAGGAACGATGCACAGATTAAAAACCTTTCAAGAGGGAATTCATGTACGCTGGAATATTCAGATTCTTTTATGTCTGATTTTAAAACACACACAGTTGACAGGTCCATCGATCATCACAAAGAGAAAATCACTTTCTTTCTTTGGGTTTTGTTGTTAGAGGTTTGTGGCAGAACTCCAAGAATCCTTCCTGAAAAGGTTGTTAAAGACTCCTCTGGGTTTTTCACTTTCTTTTATAGCCGCCATAGTTGTTGGCATATTGTAAAATGTCCCACAAAATGTCAGAGTGAGTTCATGAGAGAAAAGAGGGCGGAGAAAGTTCAGGAAAACTCACAACGAGCGAGTGGTCCTGTTTGTGACGTTTCTACAACACAACAGTAAAACTGGACAAACACAAAAATCTCAGGATGAAGAAGAGGAGCGGGACACGTAGAGGACGAAGAGACATGATGCTGGGGTCAAAGGTTAAGAAGTGACGGGAGAGAGAGAGAGACACAAACAAGTGAAAGTCAAAGATAAAGAAAAGAGCTGAGGAGGCGAAATATAAACCGGGACGAAAAAAACACACAAAGAGAAATCCACCCGAGGAGAAGGCAATTAATTTAATCAGCTTTGAATAAGAAGAGCTGATGAGAATCTCACAATCTCACTTAATGTGACAACTTCACCAAATGTGTTCAAAATATCATCAGATTTTTTTTCTGTCACTCTCACTTTATTATCTACACAACACGGATTTCACAGCAACAACACAACTGAGCTGCTAACAACACACACAGCCGCACTTCTGCTTCCTACACGTTTATGTAACATGAGGCAAACTATATTTAAATTAAGTTTTATAAACAACTCGACAGCAAGATAATTAAAACTTGTTGAAAACTGTTTTGAAAGAAAAACTTTCTATAAGTTTTAATTAGCT
The DNA here is from genome assembly GCF_963576545.1 of Limanda limanda. NCBI lineage: Eukaryota > Metazoa > Chordata > Actinopteri > Pleuronectiformes > Pleuronectidae > Limanda > Limanda limanda. Next base: position 3,757,007 of record NC_083640.1, read on the forward strand.
TGTTGTTCAGTTATTTTTCTTTCTTTTAGTCTGAGCGAGCTTATTTAGTATTTTACTCAAACCTAAAAGTGAAGCCAAAGTGCCTCGATCGCCCCCTGGTGGCTGACAGCAGCATTGTTCACAACACCAGCCTCCTCCATGTTCGTGACTTTGACTTTGACAAATTAAACTCACGTTTCTTATAAGTTTGGTCTCATATACAGTAAAATCAGCTTTTACTATGTGTCACCTTTGTGTTACACTATTTATTATTCATGTTAAATTAAATTAAATAGCGTCTAAAGAATATTCTCAAGACTTTTAACCACATCCCAGCGTCTTTCCTTCTCCGCTCTCTCATTCTTTTCGTCTCTTTTCTCTTCTCTTCACTCTCAGGGTGAAGAATCACCAGCGACCCGCGGCCAAATTGAGTTTTCCACACGTTTTTACTGTGGGTGGATAAATCTGTCTTTTCTCCCAGCGTGTGATTTAAATCACCGACACCGGGAGATTTAAAGAAACCTCGCTGCTGCTGCTCTCTGAAATGTCTTCACCTCCGAAAACTGTAAATCATCCACGTTTTTATATATCACAGAGGACGACTTGAGGAAGAATATCAGCACTTTCCACCGGCTGCTCAGCTCGTGTCTGCATGATAACACAATCACAGTGGATATACAGTGTGTTTGTGTGTCATCATGTTCACTGTGTATTCACGTCCGACTCAGAAAGTCACATCTCCTGAGTTGTGAAGTCGTTTCTCCGATTTTTTTTACGTGATGACGTCAGTGACTCAGCAACTCTTACACCAACGCCAACATCTTGAGTTTCTCCAACTTGAGACAGCGTTCACGAGAACTTTTTCACTCAGGAACTCACTTGTCCTGATTACAGACACGATCAAATCTTGAATAATTAATAATTAAATAATTAAATAATCACTGATCTGTCGTTTGTCACATTTACGATGAAGCATTAAACACAAATCCAGAATATTTTAACGCCATGTTTGAAAAATGTAAGGCTCTAAAAATGTGTCTAAAAACATTTTGTCTGAGATCCTTTGACTCGCCAACTCTAACGCCAAACATCTTGAGTTTCTCCAACTTGATACGGCGTTCACGAGAACTTTCTCAGTCAGGAACTCACTTGTTCTGATTAAAGACATTAAAGATGAAGCATTAAACAAAAGAATTAGACATTGAAAATCTAAGGCTCTAGAAATGTGTCTAAAAACATTTTGTCTGAGATCCTTTGATTCGTCAACTCTTGTACCAACGCCAAACATCTTGAGTTTCTCCAACTTGAGACGGCGTTCACGAGAACCTTCTCAGTCAGGAACTCACTTGTGCTGATTAAAAACACGAACATTAAATAATCACTGATCTGTCGTTTGTCACATTTACGATGAAGCATTAGACACAAATCCAGGTTATTATAACTCCATCGTTGAAAATGTACGGCTCTAAAAGCATTTTGTTATTATTTGATTGTACTGAAAGTTTGTGAAGCTGAAGTCTTTCATCCCAAAGTAAAGTTTCTTGTTTGGCTCTGGGAGAGAAGTTTCCGCTGCAGATTGGAGCCCAACAGGTTGACTGACAGCTGAATTACTGTCCTGGCTCCACTCTTCAATTTTTATGCTCCTCAGCACTTTCTATTTCCTCTGTAACCCCCCCCCAGGTGTCTATCTCTGTTTCTGAAAACATGAACCCTCTCTCGTCCCACGATGTCTCTCTCTCTCTGTCCCGGCCTCTTTCTTGCCTCGACCCTCAGGCCTCTCTCTCTCTCTCGAGCTTCACACCAGATTTCGTGTCATTGCTCTTTCTCTTTGTGTCTGTTTCTCTCTGTCTATCTGTCTCTCAAGTCTTTTCTTTTCTCCAGCTCTTCACACCCTTGTTCAATTTTAATGTCCTTCTTTTCTAGTCTTCTTCACAGTGAGTCGGGTTCCTCGGAGGCTTCGTGGTTCCTCGGCTCGGAGACGAGAGGATGCTCGGTCTGAACAAACTGAAAACTCTCATTAACTCCTCACTCAGCTGCACGTGTGCATTAAATGTTCATAACAAAATCCCCGTATTCGCAACTAAATTCTGTATTTTCTTTTTCCTTTTTAAATAATGAATCCCTTCCAGATGGGAATTTAAAAAAAATTTTGCAGACGAAGCAAAAAACACAAGCAAAGGCAATCGGCAGCTTCCTGTACACGATGTGACTTCATGACCGGGTCAGTCCAAACACTCGCTCTCCACAAAATGGTTATAACCAACAGGGGGCGGGGGGGAGGGGGGGATTACAACTCCTTTACCTTGCCCCCGTGCAGGAAAGCAATTTATTTTCCTGTGCAGCCCAAAGAGCAAAGTTATCAGCAAATGTAATCCCAGCAGGCCGGTCGCCAAAAAACAGCTTCTGTAAAGCCAGCTCTGTATAGACAGGGTGGGGGGGGTTAACACAGAGCCACACGGTGCAGCAGATAATATTCACACTCCTTCCTTCTGGGTGGGTGGTGGGGGGGGGGGACACGATTATTGCCATGGCTGCAAAAACACACACCTTGAACGAGATGGGACGAGAGATTCAGTAATTAACCTCAGCTCAGAGGAAAAGAGGAAAAAACAGGAAATCATTTTCAAAATAAGAGACAGGGGCTTCAGGTGAAAACTCTTCCTCTTTCGGAATCAGCAGAAGGTTTGAATGTGATTCATTCAGAATACAAGAATAAGAACAAGAATACAAAAAGCACGAAGCTCGATTTCTATTTTAAAAGCAGAAACAGAAACTGCTGCAGAGACGGAGTCGTCACTGAGATACGAGCGATGAGGAGAGAGAGAGAGAGAGAGAGAGAGAGAGAGAGAGAGAGAGAACTACACTGTGATAAACTGCTCATCTCAACTGTAACACAGGAAACTAAAACTCTAAACGTGTTTTTCTCCCGAGTGAGAATCAGATCAGCGAGCAGCAGACTGAAGGGATCGTTAAGTGAATTGATTAAATCTCCAAGTTTTCTGGTTTTTAAAGGATAAAGTTAACATTTAAATGTGTTTTTGAGCTTTAACTAAACTAAATGACTGTTCTTTGGCTGGTTTTAATATTACATGTATTACCATTTTTATAGAAGAAGGTACATCTATGGGTTGATAATGGCTCATAACATCACCTAGTGTTTTATATCATTTTGGAGAGTCAACAGTTTGGGCAGTTTCTACTTCATGACATTAAGCGACTACATTTTTAAATCTTTTTGTAAAGCAGGAAACTAAACATGTTTTTTGCTTGTTTTTTTATGTATATATTGCACCTTGAGGATTGCTGGTAACTTTCGTTGTACACTGTGCATAACAATACAAATATTTTCTCCTGTTCTATTTTTAAAGAGATTTAAATGTGTTTTTGAGCTGGTAACAAAACTGTATGACTGTTTGGTGATGAGATACATTAATGCTGGTTTAAATATTACATTTATTTCCACTTTTATAGAATAATGTACATCTATGGGTGGAACATGGCTCATTTATGACATTTATACATATATGAAAAAGTTAAAGCCCTCTAATCAAAAATGACCAGTAGCAATATTTCAAACACTTCAGTATCAACAGTTAAAGAAGTCTGAAGTTGTTCTACCTCAGCTGTGACTTTCCAGACTTTGCTCCCGATTATTAAACCTCTAAGTTTAATAAATTAGGAAACCAATATATTGCAATTGCAACCGAGAAAACAAACTTTCTTTAACTTCCTGATCATTCGATGCTTTTTTAATATCTGCAGAGATTCTGCTTCCATCGTTGTTATTTCTCCAGAGACCTCAAACACTTTTCTCTTCTCCCTTTAGCAGGAAACTGGAAACACAATCACTCTACTTTGTTTTGACAGATTTCAGGAGAATTAAACAAAATAGATGTGTTAAGGAATCTGTAGTTTAAAGATATTCCAAGCTGAATATTAATCCCTATTTCCTCTTCCCCTCTTGGCTCGACTCCCACGGACTCGTCGACGGGAGATTCACAGTTTGTGTTGAACTCACTGAGCCGTTACAGATGAGAGGGGGGGGGTAAAGAGAAGCTGGTTATGGAGGACGAGAAGAAAAGGAGACAGGGGAGCAAGAGAGGGACAATATCTTTAGCACAACACTCGTCCATAATTATTAACGAGCTGACTCTTGATACAAGCACAGGCAGACGCAGTAAAGTCTCTGGGTGGTCCTGGTCCTCCGCCAGGAAACAACAATCCACCGTAAAGCCCCCCCGCACCTTCCCAACACCTCACACACTCATTACAGCCGTCCCCTCCCCTCTCCTCTCCTCCTCCTCCACCTCCTCCCTCCTTCCCTTCTGCAGATTTCACCCATAAACAAACGTGAGAAGTTCACTCGGGCGATGAGATGAGATCCACCCGGACGGCCTCGGCCTGAGCATCCACTCGTTTAGAGACACTTTTATAAGCCGCTTATAAGTAAGAAGAAGAAAGAAGTGATGTGAGACTTCATCCATACGACTACCTTTACCTTTTAAAAAGTGGTTTTCAAACAAAAACGATCTCTGTCCACACATGCGTTTTGGCTCGATGTCAGTTTTTAATCCTCGTCCACACTAGCACACTTGAAAATGCGTATCATGAGATCACTCACGTGCACTGAGCATGCACGTCTCACTGAACAGCTCGTCTCCTGAGCAGATGCATAATTTTAAAACACAAGATTTAGCTGCCTAGAGACAACAGGGTCAACATCGCTTGTTACTGATCCATGTTTCAATCTGCGCTGGCAACCGAGGCTAATGCCGATTGTTATCTTCCGCAAGGTGGGTCATGTGACAGGAGCTTGACGAATCAGAGAGGGCCAAGTCACGACCCTAGAGACCCAATCAAGCAAAGTGTCATCGTTTCCAAACATCTCAGTTTCTTCCCGTCCAGACTGAAACTTCTAAACCTGGTGTGGACGGAGCCTGAGACACACGGAGGCTTTGATCAGTGAATTCAAACACTACAAATGAGGGTTTTCTGCAGAATCAAACCTGCATAGATGCACAATAAATGCATTCCAGGGGACCTCTTGCATAACTGCTGCTACTGTATTCATCTCATTTACCCTGTGCAGAGCTGGAGAATGGAGTTTCTGCAGCTGTAATGCAGTCAGGAGGCTGGATTAATGCATGAGAGGGGATTTCTTCAGCGGAGGCCGCCGGCGTCTGCGGCACCGAAGCGGGACCGAAGCAGCATAATAGCATAAAGTGGGATTTCCACGAGGGGGGGTTTTGTACAATCGCCAGAACTGTATGTACACAGGAAGCTGGGAGGATGGGTGGAGGCGAGATAAGTTAAAAGCCGGATTCCGTACAATGGCTTCTGAGATAGAGCCCGTCTAAGCTGGTCCAAGGAGCTTGTTCTCGAGGAGGTCTGGAATTCCAATCCTCCTGACGATATTCATTAAGGTGTGAAATTGAGCTGCAGAACCGGCTCTGAATTTAATCACATTGAGATTATTCTCCGCTCTCTCACCCACTCCCCATCTCTCTCTCTCTTTCTGTTTCTATACCTCCGTCCCCGGGAGCCTCTGCAGGTCTGTTTCCTCCGACTCGGTGGAGACGCTCGGCCGAACCGCTCAGTGCACATCAGCTTCTCTACCGGGGTTTACAGGCGGTTTAGAGCTGCGGTTGTATTTCATGGTGCAGGCTCTGCAGCCCTGTGAGACCTGCAGGTAGATGAGCTGAGTAACGGATGTGGATGGCCCCTCATCAGGCTGTTTCCCTGGATTAGCACCTTGTACATGTTTCTTTTATCCACTGCAGAAGCTGGTGAGTAATACAACAAACATGTGTTCATCTATTTAGGATTCACTGCTGTTTGTCTGCAGGAAACACTACTGAAGGGATTTTATTGAATCTTGGTGGAAGGATGGAGGCCAAACAAAAACTCATTCACTTTCTGAGATGATTTAATTAAAAGGGACAGATCCATTCACACTTTATTTCTATAGATCTTTATACTTTTAAATATTTTGGTGAATTTCTAAGGAATAATAAGAGAGATCTTTATGAAAGGACACATTTAGAAACGTGGTATCTGTGCAGATGTGAGGTGTGTTTGGCCTTGGTGGAGGTTGGTGCTGAACTTAAGTTGCCTTTAGACATTGGACTGAACAGCGGATAATCTCCTGATACCCAGAGGGGCTGGAGGTGGGAATGCAATCGTCCGAGTCTGAGGCGTTTGGATTTTCTCCTGCAAGTCTCCTAAAAGCTCCAGAGTGAATACATGTGGGAAAACAGAAGGAGATCCTCCAGTAAAGTTTTGTTTCAGATCTAAATGTCACTCAGTTCCCTAATGAAACCAAGTTTAGATTCACCACAACCAGATTCGTATCTGGATCTGCACCACATTTGATCAAGATACATGAATTATTCCCTGAGAAATCAAAGAAACTGTTGAAAAACTCCCACAATGCTAAAGGAAGTTTATCATAATTGCATGGATCTTCCTCTAGTTAAGCACCGCCCCCTCCACAAAGATTCATGGAAATCAGTTAAATAGATTTTGTGTAATCCTGCTGACAAACAAATGAGTATAATTTCTTGCAGATCCAAATAAAAATCTGGATCTAGTGAACTTAAATAGATAAAAACAAAGTTAAATATTATTTGTTAACTCGTAAATAAATTGAAAATACTGAGCTTTCTTCTTCAGCAGATGATGGATACTTAGTTTTTTTCTTTGTGTGGGCGTGTAGTGAGTGACAGGAGCAGAGAGCAAAGCATGCAGAATGAAATAATAAAAACCTTTGAAACAAAAAGCTAATTAAAACTTGTGAGGACAAAGAGGAAGCACCCGGACTCACTATTGACAGAATTGTGGACAAAATTAAAAGAATAAAACAAATATTCTTGACTGAGAAATTGAAGCATTTGTGTATTTTCTTTCACATCTGAACTCGAGTAACTCTTCCCAACAAGAGGTTGAGCCAAAGTGTAGGAGCGGCTCACTGAAGTAAGACGGAAACACAAGCGTCTTCACGAAATGACGACTTCTTTCGGAAAACCACAACACTGACGCTACAGTATTCAACCCCTGAGAGATTCAGGACCAAAAATAGTAAAACATTCAGTCAGAACATCGGCTGGAAGCAGCTCTGAGAACCGATCCACTGGAAACAAGTCACACAGAGTTGATTTCCAGCTCCAATAAAACACTGACGCACAACTCAGCTGCTTGCTGCTGAACTGCAGATGCACTTTCTGCCTCGTTGACACCACATCGAGCCGAACGCACTCGACTGAGATGTGTCAGAGCTCCGATGTTTGCATAGAGAAAAGTCAGAGTCCAGGGTTAGATATGTGAAGTGGAGACAGAACCACAAGAAGGAAAGAAAAGGCAGAGGATGAGGATGAGGAGGAGTGAGACGTATCCACTTCAGCCTGTGAGAGACTTATTGTCTGATTGGTTCTGTGGTTGAATCTGAGCCCAGAGTCATTTTATAACAGTGAACCAAGAGGTGGGGGGCGGCTTTACTCACGGCGACAGAGTGTGTGGTCGTGCTGGTAGGAGCCCGGCGGACAGGAAGTCAGGCACTGGTCACGCCCGGCGCTCAGCAGAGGCTTCTGGGAGCCGCAGGACTGACAGTCCCACGGGCTGGAGCAGGTGGAGCAGGTGGACTGGCAGGCTGCAGGAGGAGGAGAGAGAGAGGGATGAGCATCAAACATTTTCTTTCTTCCTGGTTCGAGGACCGGCCGTCATCGCAGGTCATAGGAAGAGGGCAGGGCAACAATGGAACCAGGAAGTGCACGGGATCAGATTGGAAAGCTATATCCAGAGCTGTGGGAGATATAAAGTCTGGGGGGGGGGGTTGAACTGTAGAGGAAACCAGGTACCAAGAAAAACACAACTAATCACCATGTTTAAATTGTCAGGGGAGTGAGAGGAGATTATGACTCAAACAGCTCCTCCGAAAACTGACATTTCATCCTGTGGTTGATTGTTTCCTCCGACCAGTACCATTGTTCAAGTTCAATAGGACAAAAACCTTGACCTTTGACCTTTGACCTCCCAAATCTTATCATTTCATCTGTGAGTCCAGGTGAACGTTTGCACCAAATCTCAAAAGATTTCCTCAAGGTGCTCCTGAGAAATTCTGTTCACAACTTCTGTGTTTCTCTAGGTCAAATCTAAGGCGACAAAATCCAACATCCTGTTACCTTGAGGAAAATGTAATTTTTCTAGTTGTTTTAGACTTTTTAGTAAAGAATATATATGTTAAATCATGCAGATTCATTTTATTTAAAAGATAAATAAACCCACTGACATTAAGTAGATTCCAGAGAGAAAGAAGCGACTCATTGCTTCATCCTCATATTAAACACGTCCTCTTTGCTCTTTAAGATCTTTCTCTCCGGCAGCTGAGCTCTGACGGGTCGGTTCAGTGCAGCAGAATCTCCCTGAGCAATAATGAAACTGGTGCTTATGGAACAGGAGGAGATTTCATGCCCTTTTTTTTTTTTTTTTAAAGAGAAATCTCAGGATGCAGAATAAAAAAAAAGCAGCTAAATCCTCTTTAAACCTCAGAGCCGCCCACTCAGACTGAGAGAGAGAGAGAGAGAGAGAGAGAGAGAGAGAGAGAGAGAGAGAGAGAGAGGAGATGTCATGATGACGAACCCGAACAGATCAGAGAGAAGAGATGAAGTCAGATTTATTTATGAAGTTAAGAAGTTAGAAATTGAAGATGCACAAACTTGAGGAAAATGTGGGAAAATTTTAAGAATTAGGCTGTTACAAAGGGTTTTATTGTCTTTTTTCACATTTATACTCAACTGATGAATCATTGTCTAATAAACCACTGATAAAAAGTAAAATATTCATAATAAAATGTCATAAAAGCACAAATCTAACAGTGAAAAGGTGATAAACATAATACTGGGTTCTTCATTCTTATCTATAATTTAATATTATGGGAATGAGTCGGCTGCAGGTTTAGGTTAAAGCTTTTTCTTTATAACCTTCATTCTTTTTCCTGACCCATCGTCATGAACTTACTCCTCTTACATAGATGTGTTAAATAATTAAAATCTAAATCCACATTGTGTTTCTCCAGTGTCTTTAAGCAGTGATATGATAACTGAGTGAAAATATCTCTTGAACAAACTGAAAACTGCAGCGACTGATTCATTCTGTTATTATGTCAGTTTCCCTTTTATAGAGTTACCATCTTTAAAAAGTCGGTTTTCTCTTTTCTGAGAAGATGTCAAACAACAAGTCGTCATTCATCATTGATCCTGTTGATCACACGTTTCCCTTGATTCCACCGGGCAGCCGCTCTCGGAGCAGGAGCCGTACCTTCGGGTTTAAAGAGCCACTTTCCCGGTTGAATGAAGTCTTTATGACACTACTACATTCATTCACAACCCACACATCCAGGATCCTGAGCCGCAGAGTTAATACCTTTATCTGCGGCTGAGGGCTTTAACAGCGTTTTGTTTACAGCTTCATGAAAAGCTGGTGGCGTCTGAAGCCGCGGCTCCGAAGGAGAACGGGTCAATGTGATGGGACCACGGACGGTTTGATTTCAAGAGGAAACACTAAGAAGATCACAGCCGTCGCGGGTCAACGCTCGGTCAAGGTGGCGCGGCTGGTTTTCAAGTCGAGGAAAATGTGACCTGTAGCCGCCACGAATACACAAACACACACCAACACACACACAAACACACACACACACTATCAACCCAGATGGAGCTGTATTTTAATTCAAGCTCACTGCTGCACTTTGACTCTTCCAGACATTTCCAAAGGATTTGTCTGTTTTTAGCAGCTAAACAGCGAAGGCTTGGATTTAAATTTAGCTCCTGACAGGAAGTCATTGTCTGCAAGAAGGGAAGTAGATGAAAACAGTGAAACCTGGGTTGTGTGTGTGTGTGTGTGTGTGTCTGTGTGTGTGTGTGTGTGTCTGCGAACGTGGAAGACACCAAACCTGAGAATCACACTGTTGGGAGCAGAACATGGTGGGAGCCTCTATAAATATGAATATGATACACAGGAGCTTAATGACTTGTTGTTTGTGATGATTTTTAATAAACTATATATTTCTGGGGTATTAAATCTTTGTATTTTACAGAGTTTAAGCGCTCCTGCTCAAAAAATGGATTACTTCTAATTATGAAAGTCCTTGTTTATTGAATAGTCGTCTCCACTTCCTCCCACTGCACATAAATGAAGCCAAAATATTCCAGACACGAGCAGTGGCGCATCTATGATTTCTCTGTTTCCGGGGCAATCATTTACACAGGGGGGGCCAATTATATGTTCAGCATCCCTGGAGAGTTCATGAACCTCTAAAAAAGCTCAGAGAATAAATATTCCTATCAAATTGTCGTATTTATTGTGTGTATTTGTTAGTAAGCGACTAGTGACAGCCCTGCTCCTGGAGCCAGAGTCTGTTAATTTAAATAAAGTTTATCTTTGAATATTTATATATTGTTTATGGTTTATCCTTATTTCTATGCTGTATAAAAACGAGTTAACTGGATGAATAAGGGGCAGCTTCCATACAACATAAACATAAATATAGAAAAACGAAATCCTACCTTTACACTCTCGTCCCTCGGGGTAGAGTCCAGCTGGACAGACGGACAGACAGCGGGCGAGGTGGAGGACGGCCTTCGGGTCCCTGCAGCTCTCACAGTGCTCCGGAGTCCCCGAACACGAGAGACAGTCGGAGTGACACTGGACTGAAAACACACACACACAGAGAAATGATAAAAATAAAGTACTTCTCTATTTCTGGAAAAAACACACTTTACTACAAACACACACACACACAGAGAATGATAAAAATAAAGTACGTCTGTATTCTCTGGAAAAAAACACTTTACTACAAACACACACACACATAATCTAATATCTAATTTCACGCGTATTTCACGGTGCACATCTCTGCCGGACACGAGTTGCTCACACACGCTGACTAACACTATCATTTAATTTCATGCAATTTCTCCCGACCAGATTTGACTCTGCTCTGGAATTCAGTTAGCGGAGGGATTTCATTTAACAAACCCTCAAACGCACACACACACATAATTAATTATTCCAACACATCCCGACCAGTGCATTTGCCTCTGTGGTAACACACTGTGTTGGTGGAGTTCCAGTGAGTCTGACCCACTGAGAGACTTTAAGAACACGCACAGTTCTCTGCTCCACCGGTGCGTTTAGTGATGAAGTGTGAAGAGCCTCCTGCCCACAGAGCGTCCCGGCTGCTTCACCGGCCTCCACCTCACACAGGAGCCTGGTTCCTTCATGTGTGGAGCGACTGGGATTAAAGGAGGAAGCTATGCATATTTGAAAGTCTTAAAACACTAAGTTTAACAGCAGAATGTGAAGTAACAACAGAAAGGACGTTGTGATGAAGAGATCGATGCTTCAAAACAAAGATCTGGAGAGAGAAGCAACAAACCTGAAACTCTAAACATGTGTTTTGAAGAAGAATGAATCGTGCAAAACCTTTTTTTAATAGATTCAAACCTCTCAAACCGTTTTATCAGTTTCATGTTTCATGTTTTATCCCGTAAATGTTAACAAGACTGAGGGTTAAAATAAGAAAACACACGATAAAGGGTGAAGGTGTGAAAGAGAATACGAGAAAGATGGAGATGAGACTTTAGCTTTAGTGAGACAAAAGTCACAGAACATTCTGTTCTTAGCTCTATTTCCCCTCTCGAGTGTCCCTCATCATCTCCTTCCATATGTCAGTCATTCTCATTTTTGTGACATTTCATCCCCCCCTCCATCTTCTCCCTGACGGACAGAGAACCATCGGAGCTTAGAGACTCACGAGGAGGAGGAAGAGGAGGAGGAGGAGGAGGAGGAAGTAGCCGAGTGAGAAAGTGGGAGATTGAGATACTTAGCAGTGCACGTTCTGCCCCAACGACGGGAATATTGGCTCTAACAAATATCATTCGAGTGTTTATCTCTCTGCTCAGCTGAGTCCAGCTGCAGCTCGAGGAACGATCTCCTGCACAGAGTCGAGCTCTGGCTGAGGAGGAATTCCTTTGTGCATCTATCCTGAGCCTTATAGAAATGTCTGGATATTAACCAGTGGAGACAAACGAGTATATTTTAAAACAAAACTCCACCAAGGAGGTTTTGTCTTAGTCTGGGTTTGTTATTTAATAAAATTATGCAAAAACTATAGAAACCTGGTGACAGGATGTGGTTGGTCAGTTAAGAACTCATTTAACTGATTTCTGTTTCTTTAATATCATGTGATGAGACGTTTTTTAACATTTTCTTTGATTTCTTTGAGTGTGTGTAATTTGGTGCAGCCTGATTCGATTGAAGTGGACTGTTGGGTCTTGATGGAGTCATGAGCTCGACTGTGAAAGGAATAAATTTGATATTTCACTTTCATAACCTGTAGTCGATCAGAGTATCGGAGAGAAAAACTTCCAACCAGCAGTTCAAGGGTTTTATTCCGAACCTAAGATCACCTGAGAGCGCTTTCACTGATGGTTCCTTCTTATTTCATTCACATCCTGATTTATAGAACATTTCATTCCTAAAATATTTAGCAAAAACTTTAAAGATCCTCCACAAAATGAATCCAGATCTGGTGAATTTGGACGTGGTTTAACAGAAGTACGAGCTCTAGTTTCAGGAATCGTTTCTCGAGTCTTTTCACAGACGACAACGAACCAGAATTCGATTTCCTCTTTAACCATCGAGGTTAAAGCCTCATGACAGCCCGGGTTCACTCTGTTTACTGAAGATTCACACGCTGCTTCTTTAATTTCCTCACCAGCAAAGCCAGCCAGAATCCCTGGAGCACAAAATTAAAAACTTCAGTCGTGATTAAGAGCAAAGTTCGTGAGCGAGTGAAGCGGAGGAGCGGACGGATCCGAGCAGCTTCACCTGATCACCTCAGAGGACTAGATGTTCATATTCAGCAGAAACACATTCAAACAAACTCATTGGAAATATACAGGAGAAAAACAAACACCTGCTGATTACTCTGTTGGCTCGATGCTGACATCCAGCTGAGACTGGCTCCCTGCCACCCAACATGAAGAGACTTTACCAGCCACAGCCGGCTTCATCATTATCGTTTCACAACCTGATTCCCACTGAAAAAAGGTTGTGCTCTGTTCAGTGATCCATTGTGTTGAACACTCTTTGTTCAACACGATAAAACTGCATCAAAACCACTAAAACCTACAAAACTCCGCTGAGGAAAACACAAAACTATCGACAGGATTAAGTGACTGAACTGAGCCGGAGCCTCTTCAGTCTGCAGAGGCCTGAGGCTGCCCCCCCCCCCCGCTGCTGCACAAAGAGCTGCTCGCCCGTTTGTCTGAAGTTTGAAGAAGCTCAACCAGCGACTGTAAATACTCGACATGTTGCCATCTTTCCCGTTTATAGTGAGAGTCGGTGTCGTAGCGATCGGACGACAAAGCCTCGGTGTCGAGGTCCCGCCCATAAACACGCTCGACCAATCGCGAGTCAGTCTCAGCTGTGGATCCTAACGTTTCACCGCTTTATTATATCACCAAATAACAAATGAAATCCAAACTTATCAGAGACAGGATCAGTTGAACAAAAATCATTGTTATACTTAAAACAACAGAAATCCTCTTTGAGAAACATCTATTTGACAATTACTTTGATTTTTAAGTTTACTCCCATCCACTAATATAGAGGAGGTGGGGTTTTATAAGCCATACTGCAGCCTGCCACCAGGGGGCGATCCAGATGCTTTGGCTTCACTTTTGAGGGTTGGAGTTAGCATCTTTATTTAGAGCGTGTGAGCTGGAAGCAGAAACTCAGGAGCCTGAACTTGTGCAGCAGCTGTTGTTGTCGTGAAGTGAACGCACACATTGTCGTGATCGATTAAATCACCGACACAGATCAGAGTCGCCTGTTTATTCAAAATGAATGAATATTGAATGTGTCGTCACACGGCAACACATGAATCTCTTTCTCCTGAACATCCAAACACGCATCACTCTGCAAATCTTCATACTGGTACAAGACACCAGCATGAGGAGATGGTCCCAGTGGGTCGGGTCGAGTGGGGGGGTGAACATCCACAGCAGCTCCACTGGTTCACGAGAGGCGGCCGACCTCTGGGCCTGTGATTAATCAGCTTGAAGGAAGATTTACAGTTGGAAAAAGAGGAAGAGAGCATATGTTCCTGCTTCTTCCTTCTTCCATCTTTCATTTCCAGCACCGTCAGGAAAAGTGAACGGGGGAAAACGCTTCTGTTTAGTAGGTAAATCATGTTTAAATCATTCGGTCCAGGCATGCATGTGTGTATAATTTGTGTATAATGTGTGTATAATGTGTGTATAATGTATGCATCATGGTGCAATATGGGGTGAGGAGAAAGCATTACTGACAAACACATGAACACACGCAGGCTGAGAAGTGATGACACACGTGCGACTAAACCTCTAAATAACACAAACCTATTTAAATTATACACACGTGCCCTTCCTCACATGTGTGTACACAGTGTTCAAAGTGAGAGGAACACAAAGAGGCAGAAAGGACGAAGAGTAACTGGTCACGTGACCTCCTCTTCGAGTCCTGATGTGTTTTAAACCGACAGAGACGGAAAATGAAAAAGCTCGCTGAGTGTTTCAGCTCGTCTTCCTCAGACATGAATCTGTGAAAGTGAAGGGTTTTATATTTCACTCTTCACTCAGTGTTGTTCATTAGGAACCTGTCAGCTGACGTGGATTAAAAGGTTCACAGGCCCCTGATATTCTGTTTATGTGTTGAATAAAAAAGAGAAAAAGAAAGACAGAACGAAGAGCTTGAACCTGAAACCTTGAATTTGGCTTTTTTCAGTGGATTATTGGATAAATCAACGTCTTTGAGCCTTGGAGAGATATTCAAATTAAACCATCTGAGAGGTTTGGAATGAAAAAGCAACTGTTCCATGTCTGAAATGTGACAAGAAGCCAAAGGACTCCGCTAATTGACCTGGATATAATTTATAAGTCCACCTCCTGTGCCTAAATAAAAGCATATTTTAGCTTAATAAGCAGTTAACAACAGGGTTCTGGACATTAAAGCATGTAAACCTTAGGACTACTTAAAATAATCAACCTGAATATGAGCAGAATGTTTCTAATTCAATGGAAAGTAGATTAAACTGCAGCTGTTGGATAAATACAGTGAAGTAACAAGGGAAACGTTTATTATGACATTTATAAAGTGGGTTGAATGCAGCCTGGATTATGTCTGAATGTTTCCTGTAGAATAAATTCACCCGATTTGTAAAAACACATTGTTTCATTGTTACAGTTGAAGTGTCAGTGAAATCTCTCTGTCACTGGTACAAACTCAGAGCTTCATTCACAAGAGACCGATTTGTTTAATCAGCTTAATATTAACTGCACAAGCTGGTGAATGCCTTTAAAAGCCAATATGGTGTTTATTTAATCTGTTGAATGAAGATTAATTTATTTGAATTTCTATTTTTTTTATCTGACTGGGCCTTCAGATGCAAAAAATAAGTGGCTACTTCAGGATATTACACTTGATAGGTTTCCCCCTGTTGTTTACTCGGACTAATGAGACTGTTGCTTTCGCCTGTGAATATAAATACGGTGTTTTTAAGCTTTTGGACATTTTTAATATTCGGCTGCAGAGAAACGCTTTGAATCCAGAAACCTCAGAGAAGAGGAAACTGTCGAGGGACGAAGACACACGAGCAGACGACTTAATAACTTCATCCGATCCAACCTCATAAAGCTTCATCATCACAAACACCACGAATGTATGGTGCAATCCAATAAAACATAATTATTCATTCAGGCAGCAAAACTTAATTATGAGTCTTCAGAAATGTAAACAATGTTATCCCCCCCGTCTAATTGCCTGTTGGGCTGTTTATCTATAGGAGAGAATAACATAGGTTTGTTTATTTGTAATTACTGACAGTCTGCGTTCCTGTTTCCAGTCAATTAGACGAGCGGAGCAGGATCGTTTCAGAGACGGAAGAGAAACACAAACGCTGAGATGTGATTGTCTTCCAGCAGGAGACGAGCCTCAGAGAGTTCTCTTTATTAATTTGTGATACTTCCTGTTGAAATGGGTTGAATGGAAAAGGGAGGAAGAGGAAATTGTTTTTTTCATGCATCCAGAAATATTGTTTTTCACGTTGTCCGTCCGTCCAATTCTTGTGAACGTGTTATCTTAAAAACACGTTGAGGGATTTTCTTCAAATTTGGTAAAAACCTTCAATCGGACTCAAAGATGAACTGATTGGATTCTGGTGGTCGAAGGTCAAAAGCTCAAGGTCATGTGACTTCACGTTGTTGTTATTTACATCAGGGATGTCGGAAGCAACTTTCATTACATGTCACAAATGTGAATTACATGTCACTTGGACTCAAGGATGATTTAATTAGAATTTGGTGGTAAAAGGTCAAAGTGGACAGAAAAGGAATGTAGAGTGAAATTCCTCTGGTTGGTAGAGTTGTGTAACCATAGGCTGGTTTGTGTAGTTCAATTTGTGTAGGAGCCATGACAGTACTTCCTATCGTAGTACTATATTTGTTGTGCTCTGGTATTAACATTTGTTTTTGTTTTTATCTATATTTCATTCATTATTTGTTAATATTTTATGAACATTAAATATAAGTTGAGCTTAGTTAATTGTTATTTCCTTCATTAATGAAATCATCTTTGTGACATCTTCTGGATCTCAGCTCATCTCTTTGTTAGCACGTCAGACACAGAGAGACTCTGAGACTTTCTTGTTTATTCCCTGAAGTCGCCCCCCCACTTATTTCACTTCCATTAATTGTTAAACAGGGTGTAGATTCTGCTGCGGAAAAAATTAGCAGACAAAGTGAATTTTCCATTTCGTGTTCCCTTAAGGCCCAGGGGGAGGCCCAGCTGCTCGGAAAGTTTTAAACTTCTTCTCAAACTATTGTGCCGTAAAAAACCCGCAAATTCAGGGGGAGACACCTCAAACTTCAAAAGATGCCTTCGCTGTTTGAAAAAATAATTGGAGAAATAAAGCCAACGATCAAACGCAGCCTGGAAACTCACAGCACAAACCACTGAGCCCAGTTGAGTGTAAATATTAACGTTCATGTTGAGTTGGAACAAAGGTTTAAATCCCAGTTACCAGCAGCGGCAGATGGAGGCGGCTGAGGATCGACTCTGTGTCCTCAGGTGATGGCACCGGGAAGCGTCCGGCTACCCCCCCCCCCCCCCCCCCTCTCCCCAGGGACAATTTGGATTTGGTTTGACTGCTGGCACATCTATAAACTCCCTCTGTCTCTCTGTTTATGAGTCCTCCCCCCCCTCCATCCTCCCACTCTCGCCTCTATTTATCCAACCAGCTTCTCATTTACATGAGCAGTATTTTAAGCCGGGGTATTTTTACACCGGCAGCGTCTTTCTAGAGAAGTAAAAGAGAAAGTGCTTCACCATAAAAGACAAGAGAGATTCAGCCCTGAGCGGTGGAATCACAGAGTTCTGCAACACGTTCCCTCTGCAGTGACCTGAGTTCACCTTTATTCAAATGACCGACTGGATTTTAAACAAAAAACACCCACACTGAAGGAAAACACAGGTATTTGTGCACAGAGAACTGCAGATTCTACACTTTTGTGACTGGTTTGGTTGGTATTTATGTGTATTCTGACGGATGCTGTTGTGCATATTTTATAGATATTTCAATCAAGAGTGGAGTTAGAAAGAAAACTGAAGGTTTTTAATGCTAAATTCCACAGAACGAAGGAGTGAGAACGACTTCCATCCGACTGATGCACCAGCAAACACACACAGAGACGTCTGGAAAAAGAAAAACGCAGCTACAGAAACAACGTGATTTGTGAGGGAGGAGTATAAAAGTTTAAAAAGACAACTTCTTCCCAAAACAACTCGACACTGGGCTGAATATCACGAGTGTGATCGAGCATCTGAGGACAAACGTATAGGATATGTTACAGGATGTTGATTGTATCCTGTTGGATTATTTCTTCAGCCACTGTCTTTAAGAAATTGATATTCAAGTGCTGGAAATCCACATCTTTGGAAACCCACACCTGAGGCTCCATCGTCATTGGTGAACTACCCCTTTAAACACAGGTCTATGTTAGATGAAGGATGGAGCTCATCCTGAAGGGAACCGCTGTGATTTGTGTGCTGTCAAAGAGGGAGGTTTAAAAAAGCCACAAGGTTTAACAGAGCAGAGTCACAGAGGAGGCCACACACACACAATACACACACACACACACACAGTAACGTACCTTGACTACACTCGGGGCAGCAGCCGCCCTCCCGGGTGACAGACAGGGTTCCTGTAGGGCAGGTGGGGCAGGAGCGCAGATAACAAGTCACCTGGGCATCGCGACATTCACACTCACGGCAGCTTCCATCGGTCCAGTGAGCCGAGTCCTGGATACAGATGAGAGGGGGGGGGGGACAACAGAGAGGACAGAGGAGAGAGAGGGAGAGAGAGGAAAACAGTTTATGAGACCGAGACCTAATAAATGCAGAGGTTCACAGTGATGTTGTGCACAAAGTGTGAGTGTGGAGATGACATTGATAGAGACGGAGACAGAGGCCGTTTGAAAAACACCGATAACTCAGGACTTGGACTGAATCAGAATTAAAAGAGAGAAGCCACAGAGAACAGACACCAAGCTGAATACTGATTAGTCACGACTTTCATAAACGTTTGAGTCAGACGGACAGAATTCCACTGAGGACGAGAGTTCTTCAAACAGACAGAACCACAATCACCAAACATTATTTAACCCAGAAGAAGAGAAATGGCCTCATGACTGAAAACACAGGGTCGGCAGGTCAAAGCTCAGGAACAAGGACGAACCAACATGTGTGGAGAGAACTGAATTAAAAGTTCTCTGACCGTCGTGAGTCTTTGAAGCTCGGCTCCTCATTCAAAAAACACTTGTGTTCAAAGCTCTAGAGAAACTCAAGAGCAGTAATCCAGAACCAGGAAAGAGGTTCGAAACCTTCACTTCTCATCGGCTGTCACAATTTCATCGTCTAGATTCACAGATGATGTTCATCCCATATGGATGGTGTGAAACTGGCTTTACCCCATTAAAATATATATAATATATATGTTTTACATTTGTTCCACTTATAACAACATGTATTTGTTTTTGAAATTACCACCTGCCTGTTTAATGCCTGTTGGCTGGACTGTTGGTTTTTGTCCTGTTGTTTGATGGTTTGTTTGGTGTTTTGATGGTTTGTTTGGTGTTTTGATGGTTTGTTGTTGGTTTGATGGTTTGTTGTTGGTTTGATGGTTTGATGGTTTGTTTGATGGTTTGATGGTTTGTTTGGTGTTTTGATGGTTTGTTGTTGGTTTGATGGTTTGTTGTTGGTTTGATGGTTTGATGGTTTGTTTGTTGGCTCGTTTGTTTATTGGTCTGAAACTTGGTGAATGGAACATGAGCCAATAAAGAGTATTTTTTAAATTGGGACAAAGGGACAGAATAAGAACTTTCTCTTTCAGTCTTTAACACTAAGACATAGAGATCCTTTTTGACATCATCACCAATTTTCCCGAGGAATCATTTACGGATCTTGATGAATGAAAGGAATCATATTCAGGGAACAGACATGTACGAGTGTGAGACATTTGGTTTGACTTGATGGAATTTAAGGGAACACTTCGTCTCTGCTGCTCTTTATTAAACATTTTGCATTCATATTTCAGCTCAGTGACACAGAAGAAGAAGCTTCTATCACCAACGAATCACCAACATTATCCGTGGGATCATTTCCTGATTACATTCTATCAAAATAAAGTAATCAGCTCATCAATGTGCTTTTAAATCAAGTGTCAGGCAAACATGGTTTATTTGGAGCGATCAACTTTCCAAACTGTACGAATCCCTCTGGAGTCCGAACCACTAATTATCGAGAAACAAAACTTGGAGCGTTGACCTTCCAGGTGAACGTCTCCCGGTGGCGGTCGACGGCCGAGAGGAGACACCGGGTATCGATCGGTGGAGGCGTGTGATACGTATGCAAGCGCCTATCTTGTGTTTTTGTTTTCTACAGTTTGGAAGAATTCCTGCAGGAGATAAAGAAAATCCATGGGAGGAGGATAATAGCTCCGGCTGCTCTGGCTCTCCTCCTCGGACACGGCTGACCGCAGAGAATGAGAAAAATTAAAGCCTTTGCATTCTAGGTTTCCACAACCAGACTATGAATAATTAAGTTGACCACACTCGAAAGGAAATGGGCCGGAATAATAAGGGGAAAAGATTATTGTTTCACACTAAACGGCCCAAAGTAATATGCTCCCTCTGTTCTGGGACAAGCATTTAGTCTGTGTCACTGCAACTTTCATTATCAGTGTTTAGAGTTTGTTTTTATATATTTATATCCAGACTAATATTGATTGTTTGTGTAGGAGCCTCCTCTGCTGCAAGACTTTTTTTCTTACTTCTGGAAATAAGGAGTTTGAAGAAGCCTTTTTAGAATTATTGCCTAATCTGTTGCTTTCGTGCTTTTGAGCAAACAAGCACAAAGTTAGTTCCAGGACACACGAACCTTGTAGGATTTCCCCTCGTGGACACAGGACGGTTTCTCGGAGGAACACTCGTGGCAGCATTTTCCCGTCGGTCGAACAAGCTCCGATCCCTGAAAAGCAACAAAACACATTCATACACATTAATTTAGATTTGATCCACTCTATTCGTACAGAGATTTAATATTAAAAACATACAGAGAAAGTACATCGAGAACCTTCTGTCTACTTCTTGGTTTGACTAAACAAGGCGGTGTGAAAATGCTCAAGTAAGTCCTTTACTGGAACAATCTGTAGTTTCTAATTCATTTCAAGGGATTATGCTATAATAAACAATGGTGCTTTGATTATTAAAACAATATAATGATGTAAAAATCTGCAAAAATAGAACTGCTAATCCTAAACCACATGTGCCACACCCACTTTTTTAAGATGTAGAAGTAGAAGAAATTAAAGCGGGCAAAGTTTTAGAGGAAAAGATAAAAAAGTTCAAAACGACACAACAAAAGACCCGGCAACAATTTGAGGGAAATCTTTCTTCCATAATTCTCAGTCTTCGTCTCTTGGGTAAAACACCTTGTGTCTCACAGATTGAAACACTGGAGGAGTGTGAACAATCTCTCTTCACTACCACATGTGCACAGAGAATCGTTGACCTTGTCGACCTATATATCTAAATATCCAGAAAAAACACAAATAAGGAAAAGAGCTAAACTGGAATTATACACATTACAATGTCAATGCTTCACTAATGCATGGTTCTGGTATGAATAATTCCTCAATACATTATTCGTGCACTTTAATAAGTTCTCATCAACCTCCTACGATGTCTGCACACATCTGCTTCTCTCTGACTATTGACCCCCGCTCGTCATTAAACACACAACCTCGTCTCCATTGATCCACAGACAAACACACACAGGGTGGAATCAGAGCTTCTCAGCAGCGTGACCTTCCTCCGCTCGGGATCTGGACCGCTGCCAGTCGAGCTGCTTCACCGTTAATGACACTTACCGGCTGTAATTATCACCGTGCAGCGTGATTAACGAGGGCTCAGCTG
Organism: Limanda limanda; assembly: GCF_963576545.1. NCBI lineage: Eukaryota > Metazoa > Chordata > Actinopteri > Pleuronectiformes > Pleuronectidae > Limanda > Limanda limanda. The sequence goes on from NC_083640.1 coordinate 3,778,549, forward strand.
CTCGTGGCCGGGGGGGGATATTAAAGCAATATTATGAAATCTGCTTGACACGAGGAAACACTGGATGAGGTGGTGGAGTCAGGAAGTGGGTCATTTTGGGGGGATAAGAGTAACTATGGGAACGCCGGCTAATAACCTGAACCGACGCTTTGTGTCGTCCTAAAAAAAACCTCCCACGTCCAGCGTCCCACATTCCTAACTGGGCCAAGTGTGATGTCTTCATGTGAGACGCTCCACTGGTGCCTCTGCTGTTTCCATGTGAGGAAACCTCGGAGCTGGGATGTGGAGGTGTAGAGAATCTAGATGTTTTTCAGACCTGCACTGAAGTCCTGACAGTTTTAATTGCTCTGGGAATTTTTCCTGAACTTTCCCGGTCTGTCTTCTGGAGTAAAAGGTCCAAGTCCACGACTACAGCAGGAAAATGAACCGCGAGCGAGTGGGCAGGTGAAACTGGAAGAATACTAAATATCTCAGGATGAAACAGAGGAGCCAAACACGAAGAGGAAGTAGACGCTAACTGGAAAGACCAGAGAGATTCTGGTGATAAGAGCGGATGCCAGTGTGGATGAGCTGTAAACTAAACCCTGAGTTTTCTGCATTTATGAAAGACAAACTCCTGAAAGTGTCCAAACCCAATTTCAAGATGCATAAAACAATTTTGGGGTGAATTTGTTTGGTTTTAAACGAGATTACACAGAAACAACTGCATGATTAACCATTAAACAAAGAGGGTCAGGGAAGAAACCGTTAAATCGATCTGGATCAGGGGCCAGAATTCCAAAATACACCAGCAGATCAAGTTTTTTTAATTCACAATTGTTGTCTATTTGTGTGTAGATTTCAAACACAATAAACATTTTTAAAGCCAATTTCACCAAAAGGAGTTTTTCTTTATTCCCTGAGC
>NC_083640.1:4159652-4184652 GCF_963576545.1 Limanda limanda
TCCCCTCTCTCAGCCTGTTGTATCAGGCCTCACACGTCAAAACACAGTAGGTGACTGATGTCATGAGTGATGAAATCAAAAACATTACTGTGCACTTAATATCAGTGTGTTGTTTCCCGATTGACAGACAGCGGGAAATGATCCATACTGCTTTGTGGAGTTCTATGACCACAGGCATGCTGCTGCCTCATTGGCAGCCATGAATGGAAGGAAAATTATGGGTAAGGTAAGCTATCGTATCTACAGGGTGAGTGGGGATGGGAGGGCTTCAGGTGTGGTACTTTAGGGTCACATTCATATTCCATTACAGAGATAAGGTCTTCCAACTGGCATGGGTACGCTGCTGCAGCCGGTGTTCAAATCAGATCTTGAACACTGCCAGAAAATGACCTTGAGTTATAATTTTGGCTCCATCATTTTAAACGAATAGTCTTGAAATTCATGAACCTGTGATGTTTGGTCGCTAAGAATGTTGCCAGGATGTGACTTGAGATTTAGGGTTGAGAAGAAGTAAGTAGTGGCAAAAATGTATTTTAGGGTTTCATTGATCAAGCCAGGGCTGCACTTTCAAGAAAATGTTCAAGGCCATATGAACATTTACTCCAGCAGAAACCATTAACATTTAAAAGACCACAGGGCCTTATAAAATAATATATAAGGTATACTTTGTGGTGTAATAATGGTAGAGCTCCTATACTCAGTGCTAGGACATAAACTGGAAAGCCCTAATGAATATGATGCTGAACTGAGTAGCTACTCTCATGTGAGGTGCTCTGCAAATGAGTTTAGTAACTTCCAGTAATATCTGTATGAAATAGTTTGAGTCACACATGGTAGACTAGTTGCAGTTTATTCTGTTTAAAGATAATTGAGGTTGCACGATTTAATACGAGATAAACGTTCTTGTTCAATGCTGCTTGACATACACAGGATTCAAGTGAGGGGAAAAAGGACAGATCATAGGAAATAAGTAGCACATCTGAAGCCATTATAGTGGAGATTACCATGTTTTTCTGTAAGTGATGTAAACATACCCCACCTGGCCTGTTTTCTCTCTGTCCCTCTCCACAGGAGGTCAAAGTAAACTGGGCCACGACGCCAACCAGCCAGAAAAAAGATACAAGTAGTAAGTACAGCTGCTTGTTACGGGAGATAAACACTTGATTGGCAATTTGTTAGATACACCTATTTAAAACTAACACAGTCTAATATATTATTCTGGCAGTAAACCTGTTTTAACCAAAATCAACATGTATATCTTAATGGTGAATTTACTGAAGGACTGTTGTCCTAGTCTGAATTAGTTTAAGCAAGATCAACCTACTAATAAACTGCCAAATGAAAGTATATTTTAACATGAGTAATGTGGAAATGTCTGAATCCTAAATAGAAATCACAGGCAAATATTTACACTGCACCTATGCTTACATATATTCGTATGTAGTTGGTCTACCAGGATGATGCTGCTTTTATTGTCCCCCAATTAACAATCGTATTAAAATGAACTGACCCAGGTAGAACATCACAGTCATTGAAAAGGTATTTGCTGTAACAGATGCTACTTCTCTGCTGTTTTCCCCCTATAGATCACTTTCATGTCTTCGTTGGAGACCTCAGCCCAGAAATAACTACAGAAGACGTCAAAGCTGCTTTCGGTCCATTTGGCAGGATATCGTAAGTATAGTGCTAAAACTTACTGACTAAGTTTCAGTGGTTCATCTATTTGTTGGTCTACATACACTCTATGCGAGGTAATTAAAGCGTAAATTTCCACTGAAAGTGACTAAGCTAGCGGAGGTGGACCCACAATGGTGTGTCCGAGGGTCTGTAAATTCACCTTGTGGGAAGATATCAGAGGACATTTAGGCTAAAAGCGCAGTGTAAATTACCTAATTTCACGTAAAATATCAATGTCTGGGCTTGCTGAAACCTGGCTGACCAGCACAAGCAGTATGGAGTCTTGTCTTTTTTCTGTTTTATCACGTCTAAGTCGCCATTGACTTCAATTGTATTGGATTCGGCTGCATGCAACAAAGTTTACCCTTTAAACTCCAGAAATGTTTTGTGCACTCAAACAGTTCATCCACCACTCCATCGGCATAGCGGTGAGATAAGTGCATTTTAATTTTTCTGTGAACTATCCCTGTAAGCTGCTTTCAAACAGGCATTGAATCACGCAGTTCCTCCGAATGTTTTTTCTTCGGAGGAACTGCATGTGTCGGAGTGAGACGCTACATTGTGCATGCATAAAGGCAAACTGCGGGTAGACTCCATAGCCAATTCTCCGGATTTTACCCACAGGTCATGTCTGAAAACTGCTTAAGACAATTAAATTGGGGATAGAAACTGCGACTTTGCTTTGATATCAGGCATTAATATGTTTCACATTCCTGCCTCTTATCAATGAAACATACAAAATACAAGGAACCATGTGCGCATGCAGTACACGCACATATATATATATATATATATATATATATAAGGCCCTGCACTGCTCCAGATTTTTTTCGTTTCAATTAAGGAGGAAACATTGAATCAATTAGGTAGTTGCCAGCAAATAACTGCAATTGATTTTGACATTTTTTTATTTTTATTGTTTGAATGTGGATGTTTACTTGTCTTCTGTTACTGACTTGAATGTTTTGCGGTTTTGTTTGAACAAGAAAGACAATTTGAACATGTTGACCCAGTGTTTGCGAAACTGTAGGGAGTTCTTTTTCATTATTCAAAAATGCTACCAACCAAGCAATGAATGGAGGTAAATAAATGGTAGATAAAAAGTTAGTACCTTATGTACTTGCAGACTAAATTAAAGACACTATCTCCTTTCAGTGGAGTCTTCATGTTGGCTACATGTGATGTAACCGTGTTGTCGTGTTTGTCCACAGAGACGCTCGTGTTGTGAAAGATATGGCTACAGGGAAATCTAGGGGCTATGGCTTTGTGTCTTTCTTCAACAAATGGGTGAGTAGACATCATTGTGTCAGTACTGCTGTGTATGGGGGGGGGGTCTTAAAATGTTATTATTTCTCCAAAACATTCTCCAAGGACCAGAAGCATTCTGCCTTGTTATATAAAACAAAATACTACGTTTCACATTGGTACTTATTTATTTGGGTTCTGTGCTTTTATATTTTACATAACAAGCCTCCAGCTGATGCACCAACCAAATGCTTTCTTTGTTCCAGGATGCAGAAAACGCCATTCAGCAGATGGGGGGACAGTGGTTAGGAGGAAGACAGATTCGAACTAACTGGGCCACAAGAAAGCCCCCTGCCCCAAAGGCCACTTATGAAAGTGCGTAGGTATAAATGTGCAGTTCTTGCTTGTTCAAGATGTTGGATCACATGTTAATAGCGAATTTGTCTTTTTGTATTTTCCTCCCAGGTAATTCCAAGCACCTATCATTTGAGGAAGTAGTGAGTCAGTCAAGTCCCAGTAACTGCACCGTGTACTGTGGTGGAGTCAGCGCCGGCCTGACGGGTGAGGAGAAGTACGAGTATTGTTGCTACCAACACAATTATAATAACACTGACCAGATGACTGAGGAAAGCCCTTCATTAACCCATTAAGACCCAAGGCGAAGAGTAAAAACTGTTTTGTGAAAAAAGTTTTAAAATAACCAAGCATTGTTAAATAACGAACCCCTTAAAGCTGAGGATTTTCTGAAGAATTGCCAGCACTTAAATAACTTCAATTTGTTTGAGGCAGATAGAGACATGAAGAAGAAAAAACATTTAACCGCTTAAACGTTTGGATTTCATTGTAAATCATTGCCTTCCTGTAAAATGCTAAAACATAAAAAAAACAACCAGTAAACTGTCGGAGATCTTCCTCCTTCTCAAACGCATCGCTTGCCAACTGAGCCTTGGCCAGCATGTCAACCGGAATCTTCAACCTTGTAATTTCATCCATGAAACTGTCACTGTAATCTGCTACAATATGGCTCCACTCGCTTTGATCGTCAGCCATCGTCTGAAACATTACTTAAAAAATCTTTTGCAGGCTCCGACCTCTACAAAACAGGTCTGGGTGGGGGCTACCACAGAGCTGTCAATAGGGATAGTCAGGTCATGGGCGGGAGAGCCTTTCCCATTTCCCCTTGCCCACTAGAATTAAAACAAATCATGATGTATTTCATCAGCCAATTGTCTTGAGAGATGGCATTGTTAGATGATTCGTCTCATCCAGCTCTGAAGGGAGAAGCACACTAATTTTATGTGATTATTTTATAGCATCAATCAACAATAAGGCCAAAACTAACAGTAAACATATTAAGTATAATCTGTATATAGCTACAGCTTAATCTTTCCTGCATAGGACTCATTTGAAATTCTTTCTATTTGACTATTTTTGAGAAACTACTACAGAGACTTAAAAGAGCCCTTATTTATCAAATCAAAATCTGTTTATTGAAGGATTTTCTATATAATAAGTGCAGTGCTGAATGGACGTTCGAGAGACAGGAGGTAAACATGAGTTCAACAATCAACACCAATGTGTCCAGACAAACATGGATTGGGCAATATAAGTTATTTATTTATAAACCATGAAACCTTCCCAGTACCCGCCTAACCATCTATGTTCATCTTTATCACCTGGTACTCGGTACCTGCATAAACTAACACAACTTTTTTAATTATTAGTATTCGGCATATTATAACTAGTTAATATTTAAACAAATGTTAAACTATTAAACACCAAAGAAAACAGTAAATAGCTTCAGCAGTTGCCTCACTCAATGCTTGTATTCTGATATCTTATCCACCTTTTTTACTAGGTTTAAATAAATTCTCTACAAAAAAAGAAAACTTTTTGAGATTCTTTGGGTCCTAAATATCATTTATTGAGGTCTTAAAAAGCATAAAGTGTCATGTTTATAATGTTGCAAGTCCTTGCAAAATTAAGGCCACATGTGTTTTACTCAGAGATTATTTAAAAGCTTGGGGGTGTTATCAGCAGATCCAAGATGCCATGTTTCTCACCAACTCTTATAGTTTGATATCTTATGCTCCTCTTCTGCTTGTCTTTCAGAACAACTGATGAGACAGACTTTCTCCGCCTTTGGACAAATCATGGAAATCAGAGTTTTTCCAGATAAAGGTTATTCATTTGTGAGGTATGTGGGGACTTCAGATTAACCTTGCTTTTTCCTTTCCGCCCTTTTTCATCAACGTCAGTGAATGATACACTGGTTCTTGATCTGATGACTTAATTCTAAATAAATAGCTGGAAACACAGGGGATCTGGATTTTAAATAACCCTAACAATGAAACATCTTTTAGTGATGTGAGCAGCATGGGTTATATCCACAAGCAGGATTTTGGCCGTCAGTATTCAGTTTTCATTACTGATTAAGTGTTGACTCATGGTTTTATCTCACATGTGACCAGTTAGATGCTTGCAGTGCAGATGTTATAGGACAGCCTTTCTCCCAGTTTGCTGACAGATCTCCAGCATCGGTGTTCACCTTTTGCTGAGTAAATGAGGTACAGTGCTTACCTATTCCCTCTCTACCTCTATTTTTGTCCAGGTTTAACTCCCATGAGTCAGCAGCCCATGCCATTGTGTCAGTGAATGGCTCTTCAATAGAGGGCCACGTAGTTAAATGCTACTGGGGTAAAGAGACCCCGGACATGCTGAACCCGATGCAGCAGATGCCCGTGCCCCAGGTAAGGACACCAAATATCCCTCCTCTTCCTGAAGCTGCCTTAGCAGATGTCAGTCCGTGCACATGCATGTGTAATGGGGGCGTAGATTTAACGACCTGGACGATGGGAGGGTTTGGATGTATCGTTTGCAGTTTCTCAAAATTTAGCCTGTTCTTGCTAACTTTTCCAGGATTAGCAATCCTAGCTTTGAATGTTAGTCAGTCAGTTAGTGCTGCAGTGTCATGAGTGTGTACAACTTCAACAACATCAGCTGGTTTAAGACTGGTATTAAAACAACACAATGAAATATATTTTAAAGATTATATTATTAAATTATATTTCATTGTAACATCGGTCGGGTGAATTTATTTTGAAAAAAAAGGAGTTTTAGGTTCGTGTGGCTTTAAAGCTTGGATTCTCCTTGTGACACTCAGGGAAACGTTCGCTTTGTCCTGGCTTTAGTGGTGTTTTTAAAAGTCCTTCCTTGTATCACATGCTATCCTTTTTTGGTGTCTGCCTCCTTGAAGCTCACGTAAACCATGCTTGTACTATGTCCTACAGCAAAACAAGATGGGCTTCGCGGCAGCCCAGCCCTATGGCCAGTGGGGCCAGTGGTATGGCAACGGGCCCCAGATTAGCCAGTACGTCCCCAACGGGTGGCAGGTGCCAACCTACGGCGTCTACAGCCAGGCTTGGAACCAGCAGGGCTTCAAGTAAGTAGCTCGGTGTGCACAGGGCTCCCCTTCACCGCCTCCTCCTGCAGCACCAGAGTTCCCCTTCAACACCGGAGCAGCGAGAGCCAGCTCTGGCCACAGGAGGGAGCCATGACCTCCCTCCCCCAACCCCACTTCCCGCCCATCTGCCCTCACCAGCCCCTCATCTCTCTTATCATGACAAGATTAAGAAATGAACACACACACATTCACACAGAACTATCTCAACTTCAGTTTTGTTGTTACCCGTGTTTCAGTGTGTCAGTACAGTTCAATGTGACAAACGTATCTTAACAGAAGGGGTTTGTTCCAAAATATTTTTGTCTTGAATTTTCACACATACTTTAAAATCTGTCAGATATCCCAAACACAAATGTAAGACTGCCTTAAAGTAGGTAAAATCTTTTTTATACATTTCAAGACATTTAAAAGTAACAGAAATATGAAAAATGCTTAAAGCTCAGAACAAAGTTCCACTTAGATGAAGAATGCAAATCCCCTTTTTGTAAGATTGCCCACTGTGTGTAAGAACTGTGTTCTTTAAGGCTGTTCATTTGTTTTGTATGTCTAAATTCATGTCAGCTTTTTACAGATTTTCTTTTGATTCTTTGATTTATTTTTACATTTGCCTGTGAATTTGATCTGTACATGATTATCAGTGGGACATGTTAAATATAATTTGTAGATTATCAAATTTTGTTTTTGTTTAGACAGCCGATGTGCAGTGATGCTTTGTACACCAAAGAAAAATAAAAGAGAGGCCATTATGGTGTCGACAGTCTAACATTCTTGGCGAGCAGGTGTATGAATAGGCTGTGTACAGAGGTGTGAGGTAGATTAAAGTAGTGTGATTTTCGATGCAGTAGGAGTAAATGCACAATTCCTGAGACAGAGGGCAGGCCTCTCTCGACTTGAAGCTAAGGCCTTATCTTTTAATGGCCGTCATTCTCCACACTGAACTTAGAATTCAGTTGATTTACACGAATGATGAAAGACTTAAAATACGTCACGTTAATCAGGTGAGAATTTAAGTTTGTGGTCAAATGTCCAAGTGTTGCCAGAAAAATGAAGATAATCTACATGGTTGTAGAATAGTGCGACTACAGCAGTTGGGTGGGGGAAGGAAGGAATATTTAGCTTGCTGCGCTTGGCCTGTTTGCTCTTTGTCTGCTTTGTCCACCCATGTTTAATCAATCAACACTTACCTTTGGCCCTTCCAAAGCGCCCTCCACCTTCTGATTTTTGTTTTGTTTCCTTTTAATTTTTTTGCTAGCTTGATTTTTTGCCCAGCCTGCCTCACCCTCACAACCTCTGATAACTCTTGTTTGCCGCCTTGTCCTCATTCTAGCCTGTCCAGATTCTAGTAGCTCTAAAATATACCGTCCCTTTGGCTCCCTTTCGCCTTGTCTCTTCTAACCTGCTGGCATTTTGTCTTTCTGTCTCTCTCTCTCTCTCTCTCTCTTTACCTCATTTTTTTCGCAGTCACTTACCGGCCAGTGCTGGGTGGACTGGCATGGGCGCCATCAGTAACGGTGGGGTAATGGAACCTACACAGGGATTGAATGGGAGTATGCTAGCCAACCAGCCCGGTATGGGAGCCGCAGGATACCCCACACACTGATAAGTGGGCAGGGTGGGAGAATTGTCAACCATCAGCCTCTTATTGGCTGTACGGTGCCCCACGGGGCTGTGTAACACCGCCTCCATTTGTGGCAGGACTAGGACTTTTACTGGGATGTGGAACCTAATGGGAAGGTTGACGTCTGAAGGAGATGTAAATGGGATTTCATTGGGGGGTTGGAGTAACTGGGGCCAGGGAGGAGCTATTTGACCCACACCGGTCTTTACACCCTTTGTGGAAGGCAAGACTGGCCAAGAACCAGGGCTCTTACCATTTTTAAGTTAACTGTAAATGAGTATAAAACTGTAAAGGAGAAACTTTTGGATTTTTGTTTCTGGGTTTTACAAATTGCTTCCATTTTCACACATTTCCTCTCAGACAGCCACAGAGAGGTTTGTCCTTTTTTTAAAGAAACTGTTCAATTCTGAGTTGTGCTAAGTTATGAACCTTAGTTATTATTTGAGGAATGGAAATCAGTTTAATTTGTTCTCATTTTCTCTTGGATTAAAATCAAGTGCAGGGATTGTTGCCACTGCTGTTTCTCTGTAAGGGCAGATATATATTGCACAGTTTTTTCCTCTTGTACATGGACAAATTTGACTACCAAGAGTTTTCTTTTTGCATTCCATTTCTCCTTCATATCTTTCAGACAGCCTCAAAGCATTTTGCCACTTGTAAATAACCATTCATACATTCATTCATTTGAAACAGTGTAAGTAAAATGCTACTGTTAACTGTGGGTGCTTGCTTTTCTCTTTTGTTTTGATAACTCGACAGTTAACTCAACATTGTGCGTAGCAGAGTGGCACTATGAAACGTGACACTGGCACAGTGCAACACACACACACGATTCTTCCATGCAGGGATAACACGGCATTGCCATTCAGTGCACACTTAAATTCAAATGTTAAAAGGTGAACATGTTTGACACTTCTGATGTTTTTTAAATATCTATTGAAACGCCAGTATTTTATATCAAAAATCTGAGTGGATTCAACCTTTACACCTGCTCTTTTTGCCAGAGAAATGGAGAGGCCATTGTAACTGTTGCCTTATAGAGCTGGTTTCTTTTAGCTGACAAGACCCTCTTTTTAATTAGGCAGTGCCTACAGACATGTTCAGACCTTTGTGTTTAGAAAGGTGTTAGCCCTGAGAACTGATAACTCTGCTACTGTAATCAATGTTTTCTTGCTTTGTCCAATTAAAATGCTCATGCACATAAACTGCACTGTGTGTTAGTTGCTTTTTTCTCATGGACAAGTGGTTTTCTAGGAAACATTAATAGAGATTTAATAATGAAATGCTTTTTTTGTAGTTTAGTGCAAGAACCGCACACGATTGTTCCAGACTCTCCTGTACAATTAACCCTTAATCAGTATCTATGTGTCACTGAACATTATTTTCCATATGCGGTGTAGGTCTGCAGAAATTCTAAATCCATTGTAATAAATGTACTGAAAATATTAAAATTGCCCTCAGGTTAAAGCCCAGTTACCTCTCTTTGTCTTCATCCTATATTTATACTGTGTACATACTGGATACATTTAGTCAATGTCCACCTGAGGTACTCCTAGTTTGGTTCCAGAACATATAAGACCCACTCTTCGGTCCGGTACAGCTTCAATATTTTACCTTGGGGGTCCACTACATAAGGTTTACAACCTGTAATGTTCAAAACACATTATTTGTCTCACAATTCACTGCTGTGTTGTCTATTTCCACTGTTTGAAGTGCTCCGTTTTAGGTCTTGGCCCGCCTCCCATGACACTCTTTAATTGGGCTCCAACTGGGTGACATTTAAACACAGTGTTTAAGGTGCAGTTGTATTATAATTTAGATAAACCTGAACCTCACAAAAATCTGAAACAAAGTAGTAAAGGAAAGGGGAAAACCCAGAAGCTTAATATGGGCACTGTAATGAATGACAGTGGGATACAGCATCAGTACATTTAGGTATGTACATCATGTCATGGGATTCAACACCTTCTGTATACAAAGACAAATAGAACGATATTATTAGCTTGACCCTGATTCTCTAAAAATAGAGCGATTATTTTGCCTTGGCCATGTTAACATTTCAGAAACTTTGGCATATCACAGCAGGAATTTGGTTCCTATGAATAATATTCATGATGGCTGAATTCCACTCAATGGAGGCAGTAGTTTTGTCCATCCTGTCTCCCTGAAACACGTTTTGCTGTGTATTATTAAATAACAAACCCAAGTAAAGTGTAAACAGCCAGATATTTAGAATGTAGACTAAATTAAAAAATATATACTATAGTATATAGTAAAAATGTCAAAGGCCCCATGCTGAAGAAAATCTAAAAGCTTAATTGACAGGGCACACTGCCCATCTTTAAAATCTGTGCCTTAAAACAAGTTGTCAGGACTTCTGGAACTTATTGATGTAAACAAATCAGTTTTCACTGCAGCCATAGTCTATCGCTCATTAATTATTGATAAATTGATAAATATTGACGAATTGTTTTATACCTTGTATTACTGTGTATATATATATATATATATGCATATTTATTTCATTCCTATTTATTCAATGTATTCACTTTTAATGTATCAACTTTTTTATTGTACCCTCGGCACCATTGTAAATGAGGGTCTTATCCCTCAATGTGTCTTCCGAGGCTTAAATAAATATTCAATCAAAATTGTTGTTTCAACTTTAACAACACAGCAACAAGCATCACTACGTCAATAAGCAGACGTTATCACGCCAATATTGCAGTCTGCCCAAGAATAGAACTATTGAAGATGCTATTTGAATCTGACAGTCTGTTTAGCTCATATCAGCACTGATTGTAAATCGAAATTTGAATTTACCTGTGAGTTTCACCAAGATACAGGCTACAGTTTGTCAGCTGGGGTTGGCCTGGCCAATCAGACCAGAGGCTCAGACGGACACCAAGTGCCCAGTTGACAAAGCAACAGAGACAATTGTGATGATATTATACTGAGATGATTTATGTGAGTTAAAACCACAAATATATCTTCCTATTGTTTTAACCTTAAAAAAAGTGTAACTTTAAAAGGTGCAGTCAAGTGAGTCTTTACATTGTCACTGTTCTCAGCCACTGAAGCTCTACTATAGACACAGCTCTGACTTTAGTCTCAGAAACAGTAAAGAAGCGTCAGCTGCAGGTTCATCTCCAGCTCTTCACTCTGAAGTAGATGGACATGCATTTCACAGAGAATTGGGTCCCTACAGTCTCTATGATGGTTTTTATTCTCTTTCAAAAAATGAATTGAGCAGAGTATGAGTTCAGGCAGGTCCCAAAGTCAAGCTCAGCCCCAAACCAGCACATCAGCTGACAACAGCATCTCTCTGTACCAGCCCACATCAGCTGACAGCTCAGCTGATGTGACTTGTTTATTCAAGTCAAAGTACTTTTGATCAAACTGGTCCTGACTGAACTAAACTTATTTTAAGTGTAGTTCACTGGGTCACGAGATATTGTACATTACCAATCAGGTAATGTACGGTTAACGGTTAACCACTTTATGTATGCAGACGACCTAGCTTTAATATCCCCAGTAGCAGTGGGTTTCAACAGCTGCTTAACATCTGCACCAATTATGGGGTTGATTTTAATATAATGCCAATAAGAGTGTGGTAATGGTCTGTAGGACTAAGGATGACATGGATATTAAGTTCCCTGCCTTTCATCTTTCTGGGTAAACTCTGGGGGAGTCCAACAATAGTACCAAATACTTAGGGCATTATTACAGACACTGACTTTTTTAGCCCTTCTTTCCCTGTATATTTTTATGCAATGTATTGATTGTATGTATTGTTGTTGTTTTTTTCCTCTGTGTGCCTTGAGCCTATATTAAAGTTTATATACATATGCAAAGCATCACTTGTGGCCTCCAAGATGAGCATGGCCTATAAAACCCTGTAGATAATTTTAATATTAACTTTGATCTCTGCTTTTAATCAAAAGCTGTTTATTTCCTGCTTTTTGTCCTTCCCAGATTGACTTCTTCTCCAGATCTCAGAATGTAGTTGTCCATTTTTGCACTAGATGGCGCTCTCAGCCCATATGACCGGCCTGGTTTTGTGGAGCAGGTGGCTGACTTTGCTGTTATTTAGCACAGTGCCACCCAAACCATCAGTCAACCTGTCACCATGTTAAATGACTGTCTGTCACATTCAGGTGTGTGTGTGTGAAAGAGAGAGAGCAGACAGTAGTGTGTTTGTGTGAGGGAATCAATTCACTAACATAAATAAAACTGTTATTATCTGCGTTCTTATCAGTCTGAATTATTTGTCCTTTGTTACCTTTTACCTATTGTATATCAAACCCTGAATTATGTGTGTGTGTGTGCGTGCCAGCTCTCCTCAGTCAGAGTTATTGTGTCTCGGACAGCAGTGCAGTCTGACTGGCTGGAATAACAGGCAGCAAGAGCTGACAGGCTGATAAATGGTTTGTCTTTTCACAGCTGCTCAGCCAGGACCCGACTGGGCTTTAATGGTTGGAGAGTCTGTTAGAGACGGAGACAGAGAGCGAGGGAGATGTCAGGAGATGAGTTAGTGAGCATATTACAGCTGAAATCAATCAAAGTGCTCTTTGAGCCTGTCCTGCTTCACTCCTCTCAGCTTCTTCAACTTCTGATTTGTGTGGTCAGAATGCTTTATGCAGAAATGACAAGAAGTCACTTTGTTCCTGTGGGGCAGAGAGAATATACTGTAAACTTAATTTATGTTTGTGGAAAAGTTGTTGTGGATGTTGTCCTTGTCATGTCTGCACCAAGGGGGTTATGTTTTCACCCTCCTGGATATGGAGTTATTCTATATTTTCCTTGATTTCTCAGAGAAGAATGCTTAAAGGGGCAGATTTCTATGGGTTAGGGTTAGGGTTAGATCCAATTCAATCTGGATCTAGTGAATTTAAATGTGGTTTATAAGGTGTCTGTCGGACCTTGTTGGGTCATTCTACTCTGTGAATACATTTCAAAATGTACAATCCTAAGTATACATACTCAGTGACTGAGGGATGGGTTTATGTCAATATATAACCACCGATCTGGTCTTTTTCCTCGAATTGTTATTATTGTCATATATTATTTATTAATTATTGACAAATTGTTTTATACCTTGTATTACTGTGTATATATATATATGCATATTTATTTCATTCCTATTTATTCAATGTATTAACTTTTAATGTATCAACTTTTTTATTGTACCCTCGGCACCATTGTAAATGAGGGTCTTATCCCTCAATGTGTCTTCCGAGGCTTAAATAAATATTCAATCAAATTAAGTTGTTTTTGACAACTCTGACATTTTGGCTTATTTACTTCATCTGTTTAGATAAGTAGATAATTGTGATATGTTTAAATTATGAATTGTGTAACCATTAAGCCATTCATTTTTGACATTTATGTCCAGTATTGTGTCAACTTTTTATTTAAAGTACATGTGTGATATCAGTGAAGGCATCCTCCAACACTTTTTGACTTTCAGTGCTGTTTTTCCCATTTGCTCCATTTACATTTAGATTAAGATCAAGAAAACTCAGAAAGACACGTAAACTGGTGCATGTGCATGCGGATGCAATGATTTATACTCAGATGCATATCTCCTTTCACTTGGCACGTATCAGTATAAATTTGTGACATATTTCCCATTAAAAAAAGTAAATGCTTGGCAAATCACACATCCAAGAAATGATAAGTTGGCAAACACCTGAAAGCTGCCAAAACAGCATACAGCATCGACCCTGTCCCCTTGAATTCAATCAAAATCTGCAACAAATTTCATACACTCATAGATATCAGTTTTCTCAATATAATTGATTCTGTTAATCAAGATTCATGAATACAAATTAAATAAATCCTAGATGTGCCTCTTTGCCGGGATCATGCTAAAAGTTAAAATGTTATTCCTTGGCCCAGACCCTTCCACTAAGTTTCAAGAAAATCAGTTGCCCCATTCTGCTGAAACTCAAACGACAATGAAAACATTGCTTCCTTAGCAGACGATTTATTACCTGCTAAAATTCACTATGTATAAGCAGACTGGACCAATTCAAGTTGGAAATAACACAATCATTTTCACAGTTTTGAGAGACTTAGGATGGGCCCCATCAGGCCCCATCAGGCCCTTTAAGACCTGGGCCCCTTGTGCAGCGGCACTGCCTGTGTTTTCACCTCTGGTGACTTGCTTTTGTTTTGAGCAGTGGAAAACTGTAGGATCGCTGAGTGTTTGTATTTCAGGTTGCTGACGGAGTACTGTACAAGTGCTGAAGCAGAAAACAAAGGTGCTGAGGAGAAAGGGCTTGAAGGACAGAAGGTGCCTGTGAACTGTTTGAGTTAACAGCGTCTGTGTGTTTGTCTGTGTTTCCATGCAAGTGACAGCTTGCAACAGTGGCTGACAGCAAATAAACATGTTGCAGTAATTAACCTTGACAGGCCCAATGTGGTGCCAACAGCAGAAACCTGCTAATGACACAATTAATCCATAATTAAGTCATTCTGTCACACATACACAGTAAATGAACATTGTGTGAGTTTGGTATCTACTCCAGCAAAATAAGCTTATGCTACAGTGAAAACACTAAAGTGACACTGGATGAAAATACTAAAAATACAAAAGTTGACAACGCCCTCTAAAGAGGTCGTTAACAACTTTTAATCTTCTCCCATGGCGCCGAAATACCATCTGCATCATCCTTTTAGCTTTGTTTTGCTTCTGTGTGTTTATCTACCAACTAAATGTACATTTTCAGAGAAAGTGCAGTGTTGAATTTGATGCAATATTAGTACAATTGGAATAAACAGGTGACCAGTGCTCTGTAGCGGCCAGTGGGGTGGGGCAGTGTGCCTTCACTTGTTGGAACGAGATGAACATGTATTCTTCTATGTCCTTTGATAAATTACAGCAGTGGTCGACAAATGGGTCAAACTGAGGATAAGAAATTGCTGTCCGATCAATTTGGTTATTATTATTATTATTTTTTTACTGGTGTCACAGGGGCTTATCTCCATCATTGTATGAAAAAAATTGACTAAATTATCTTCAATGCAGATAAACCCGACAGGATGAACACATAGTTTTCTAATTTTACATTGCAGCATTGACTGTGTATAAAAAGCTCTGTACACAACTTCCAGCAAACAAACAATAAAAAAATAATAGTATATTGTAAAACTGTTTGAGGACAAGAGACAATATTGACGTAGCTCAGGAGCATTGACAAGGGACAAAAAAGTCCATTACAAACAGTCCGGTTTACAAAGGACACTGTTCTAGTACAGTGAATAACGGACAAGCTGTTCTGTTTGGTAGTTTTAGGTAGTTATCATGTAAGCATTCATGTCCTGTGTTCCATATGATAATAATATGTCACCATCCATTTGTTTTATATTATAGGTTTTGTGAGTATTTGTTGGATTCAAAGTTATTGTGTTAAATATTCAATGCAGCAACTCTGCCCTGGTTTAGTTCTCACAAAATTTATGTTCCTGTTTAATATTCCAGCACAATCTATTCAGCACATCCAAGGACATTTATAAATGTTATACAAAGCATCCAATATAAATATTAAAGATTTACTTCTGCGGCAAGTTCTGCTAGCTTTAAACAAACTAAGACACGATTCTAACATAAAAAATAAAAACAAGATATGTGATCCAGTTTAATGTAGAATGAGATGTGATCGGCTTCATCTCTGACCAGAAGTTACCGAAATAAAAGGCAAATATTTCCTGCAACATTAATTAAACATAAAAAAAGTCCCATCTGCATTGGTTTAGCATTAAGATTTTGATGTGTGTGTAGCAGATGGGACTTGCATTGGTCAGACAGCTGAGAAAAGTCTGTATAATATATTAATATTCACATACATAATGATCATATTTTATTAAGATAAACATTTTCTTCTATATTATATTCTGAAAGGCCTCCTTCTGAGGCACCATTTGAAGTCCAATTGCATCACGATTAATAGACTGTCCCATTTCAAAGGCTCTTTCAAATGAGGTCGACAAATGCGTCCGGATCATTCCCAGCCCAACCTTTCCCAGGATTCATTACACTAAGGTTATGGTGCCAGAAAACTACGAGATGTCCAACGCCTGAGTATCGCTCTTCAAATCAACTAAACAGCCAATGGTATTTGGTACACATGTTAACACAACCAAGGGGCATTAAAACGTTTGTGTCCAACATCTGGTCTGCTGCTGTAGGTGACTGTCTCATTTTGGTTTGGCCTTCAAAGTCTATGCAGACCATGGAAGATTCCCTCTTTGTGGACAGGGTAAACCTTTTCCTTCGATGGATGCTGCCCCTGGATCAGAAACAGTTCATGGCATTATCTGCGTTCATGTCCCTGAGTCTGTGTCCGTCTGTAGAGCTCCAAAAGAGAGGAACTACACAACTGTTTTCACACACTGAATAGTGCTTATCATAAAAAACAGTTGAAGCCCTGTTTTAAAAATCTCAATTCAATGGTTCAGTTCACTCAAAATGGTCAAATTGGTATTTATTCACATTTTCATACATTTTTTAAACTCTCTGACAGCGTTTTGTTTCATGCTGTCAGTAATTGCTTGGAAAAATAAAACAATTTAAATTGCTACACACCAGTGAAGTATGACAATATGTTCTTTATAATTTGGGTGAAGTGACCCTTTAAATCCAGACAAATGAAACCGACCCCGCAGCTCTTGAAAGCAGAGTGAGGCAGGTGTCAGTGCGGGTCTCATTGACTGACAGGTCTGTGGAGTAATAAGAAAAGTCACATTCATCATATCAAATGTCAACATGACCCTGACATTTGAGCTAAACATTAAACCAGTCCAACTTTTCTGACACTACACAAACTTTGCTGTGCCAAGGCCTGTTCAGATCTCTGTCACCCTGTTTATAACTCTGACAGATTTATTATGTGCTTTGTATACAGCGTCAGCTGCAAGTCAAATAACTGGCATGTGCAAATAGACTTACAGGTGATTTTTGTTGCTGTCAGGGTGTTCACCAGACAAGTCGTGACTGATTTATAGGCAGCTCGTCGAATACAACCTGAATAATCCATCATGCAAATAAAGATGAAGCTTTGCTCCCATGTGCGCTTCCAGTATAAACACACACAGGTCTGAATAGTTGCGTGTTGAAAATCTGGTTATAATGTGTGTGTGTTCAGACTGTTTCTGCGTACGTGTGTGTTTGAAGTGCTCACCCACACGTTTGTGCTGGCGTGTCTGTCAGTGTGTGTCAGGCTCAGGTTGAATGATGAGGTGACACATACCTCTCAGCGCAGGAGGAGACGTGACGCAGACGAAGGACACCGGTTGGCTGACGCCCAGCCCGAGCCGCTTCCTCTGCGTTCACAGTTTCGAAAGGGAGTCTTGCAGAAGTCCTATGTAGGACAAAGGCAGCCTGCGGCTAACTACCCCCATTACCACTGTCTGTAATGCTCCAAATGAAAAAAAAAAGAAAAAATCCCCCCATCTGACTTGACTCATCGCTCATCACCAGCACAGAGAGAGAGTAAGAGAGAGCTCCATGGATCAAGGATTAGATGTCATATCCCCCTCCCATTCCCCAAAATTCATCCTAAAAGCCAGAGTGAGGGCTGTATGTATGTGCAGCACGTGTGTGTGTGTGTGTATGTGTGTCTGTGTGTGTGTTGGAGGAGTGCAGATTGCCAAGCTCCTCGACTTGAAGCGTGTGTTTATGTACTTTGTCACTCAGGAAAAGGAGATGTGTAAATCCAAATGTCAGAGAAGAAGAAGAGGAGCTTTCTGACGGCGCTGAGCATCATGTTCCAGATTTGTTATCCTTCGTCTCTTCCCTTTTGGCCCACTGGCCGCACTGCTGACAGCTTCATGGCTGACAAAGAGCTGGAGAGCAGATCTGAGCAACTAATAGAAAGAGAAAGAATGGAGGAGGAGGGGGGGTGATGGTAGATGATGTTTGATGTTTCTTGAGTGCACACACACACACACACACACAAGCAGGGACAGTATCACAGCCAAGGTCAATGCTGCGTGTCCGAATGTCTGTGTATGACAGAATGTACTTACTCTTATGCATGGTGTGTGTGTGTGTGGTGGTGGTTGGGGGGGTGGGGATCCTCTCAGAGTGCAAATTGAACGTAGGCCTCTGCAGTATTCGGGTGACACAGTAATGGAGGGTTGGGTATGTATGTGGTCTGTGTGCTTGTGTGTGCATCTGTCGCCCATGCTCAGCGGCTCTGCCACTCACTGGTACATACACGGAGTTGACAGCTCCCGCTTAAATGTGTCACTCGACATTACCCATAGAGCACCACCAGAGAGAGGGAGAGGGAGAGGAAGAGGGAGAGAGGGGAAGGGTGAAGTGGAAGATGGGGTGGTGGATGTGTGCGTATTCTGTATGTATGTGTGTCTCAGGGGCAAGGAAACATAAATATCCAGCTGTAAAATAGTTTGCCCTTTTTTCCTTTTGACTTTTATCTGGAAAGCCATTATCCAAATACTGCTCAACTATACCTCATGTATTCCGCTGCTTCTCAATTTTAGGGTTAGGGGCACCCAAGGGGCCCCTGACTGAGGTCCTGGAGCCCTTATTTAAAATGAGAAACTGTTACTTTTCTATTTTCCTTGTCAGAGAAACACCTTTTTAGAGAATTGTAACATCAGCTGTGAGGAGTTGAGATGTCAATATATATTTAAAGAGAATCTTCCCTTTTAATATAACTGCAGCTCCAAAGTGGTCCTCGAAATAAACTGAACGCAGGCCACTAATTTAAAGGTGCATCAGATCAGTGTCATGGTAAATACAATTGTAGTCCATTATTGCGGTACTGACAAAATCATTTGTACTTCATTGTGTGGCTATTTAATATTGCAGCTGTCCAGCGTTTACAAAGTACAGACCACGGTTACTGTGTGCTCTTCCATGGCTTAGATACACACAACACTCTCCTGGATTGTGTCAACAAATGATGACAAACTGATGTTGAAAAAATACAGATCATAAGTACAAGCCTGTGTACAGCGATGTCAGAAGAAAAGTAAAGTGTGATGAGAATTGCTAAATTGATGAAAGAGAAAAGCACTCTCATTCTCAGAAATGCCAAAATATGATGCTATGATATAAACCTACAGTATTGTTGCATTATCTGAGACTCACACATGTCTATGTTTAAGAACATTGAGGATATCATTAATTCTAAATGCAACATGTAAACAAGTATGGCAGAGGTTCCAGGTTTTTAACCAGCAGAAACCAGCTAATTAAGTCACTAAAATAGACTATAAATAAGATGGACAACATGACAGCTTCCCAATAATGAAGCCAATTTATCTGGATCACCCCCTGGTGGCTGGCTGCAGTATAGACAATAAACTCCATCTTATACTTGTATAAGAGGGTTTTTTATTAGATTTGATGCTATAAAAAAAGGATGAAACATCATGATTGACAGCTGAGACTGATTTGGTTGGTGTAGTGTGTGTATTAAAACCTCTATTATGCAGTCCCACTCAACGATCACCATTGTGATTGTATCCTATACATTTTGGTTTCAGTTTTGTTCAGTGGGAAGAGGGGGAGACATGGAGTCCATCTTTATTCACAGTCTGTACTCACAAAATGGCATTGACCTTCTGATCACCAGAGGTTTTGCTTTGGCTGCTTCTTCTCTAAAGTGTCCTGCTGTTGTACTCAAGCTTCTTTTGTTCTTTAATATTTCTGGAGGAGATAAGTGTGTTGACTGCTCTTTCCAACATCTACCATTGCTGCACACTGTTAACACTGAAAGAATAGGCCTCTCTTCCTGCTTAGTTCTGCCCAATTCCTGAAATCTAAAACAGTGCCTCTGCATACACAATGTTAAGTATGGTTGAGTCCAAGTCCTTTCAGTAATTGCCTTGGATGTACTGCAGTTAAACAGATTTTCTCAAAATGAATACAGTGTTGAAGAACATTTGAAGACTGTCTTCCATAAGAAAATTAACCTGAGTTGGACATTAATTTATTCATCTGTACATAGTTGCAGCTTTGTACAGTTTGTACAGTAGTAACTAAATTAAAAAGGAGTCCTTCTAGCACTGTTTATGGTTGTTATGGCAAATCAACACCTACAGTAGGTGTTTGGTTGTATAAAGCGGTCAGATCAGGCTGGATTACAGGAGTTAAGGGCCTCATGTCAAAACACGTCTTTCATTCTGCCCCGGGGCACCATAACAACAACCCCCGTCCTGTGAAAAGCCAACCAGCGCCATTCTTCTCATGTCACTCAGTCTCTAACCGAGGGCACAATCAACTCTCTCAGCTCCTTTTTCTGCCACTGCACATACTGACATGACAAACACAAATACAGACACACACACACAATAGCGCTGTTACGTGCAAGTTATATACAAGTATGGAGGCAGTGCCAGTACCTTTTTGTGTCAGTGAGCGTTTAGAATGTGGAAAGTGCTCTGAGATAACTGATCGGGTGCTTTATAAATAAAACTGACCTGATTGGATGGTTGAGGTTTGGATTAAATACACATTAAAAAGTATTTCAGTGAGTTTTCTTATGGCTACACAAAGACTTTCAATGTTTTTATTTATACTTCATTGGAAAAATTTTAATGTCTTTTGCATTTGTTGTATTGAAGTTTGAGTGTATGATCCTGATTCCTTCGATCTAATTAAATTTTTTCTTTTCTACATACATTTTTTTCAAAAATGACATAATGAGTTTGGTTAAGCCACCTGTACTTAAGTCATCATTCTGAAACAACAAAAAGTACACAAACGTTCATGGCTGTTTATCCTTCAATGCCTTGAAGTTTAATGCAGGTGCAGCATCTAGACTTCCAAAATAAAGAAGAAGAAGAAAAAGAAATGAGCTCATTCACCCGAGTTCATGTGTCACTGCTGATAAGGGACATTTGACCTGGGAGGGAATGCTGATTGTATCCATTGCCATTACCGGTCCAGTGTGTAGGATTAAGGTGAAAGGGATCTATTGGAAGAAATTTAAACTTAGTGATGTTTTCACTATTGTGTTTCATCTAAACTGTACAAATTGTTGTTTTCTTTACTCTAGAATTGGCCCTTTATACTTAAACACTTTATATTCACATCAGGAGCGGCTCCTCTCTACAGAGGCTGCCATGTTTTTTACTGTAGCCCAAACTGGACAAACTAAAGATCTTTTGAGTTTTTATGACAACTGAAGGCAACCACAGGTTCTCTTTCATGTTTGGAAGAGGAGGGTGAGGTAGAAGGTATTCAGCTGCAGCTTGCAAATTCACCACTAGATGTCGCTAAATTCGACACACTGAACCTTTAAAAGAAAAAAGCCAGATGTTAGCGGTTGTTAATGTTTTTTTGCCCAGTGAAGGGGCTTCAGAGGACAGGATAGAGAAATGCATATGTGACAGACGTTTATACTTCAAAGTCTCTAACTGTGTCTTAGCTGTTCTGTCTACTTCAGCTTGGCAACTGTTTTAAAGCCTCCAGGCAAAAATGTTGCAGACGCCACCAGATTTTCTCCACTCCAAGAGAAGAATGAGGGCGCTTTGTATATTTTTTGTACTCATCTGAACTTCTGTTTCGTCTGTTTTGAGTCATTATAGAAATTAGTATTCTTTACAAGACTTCCACTTCTCATAAGGGTTACAGTGACATTCCTTTTGACTGTTGATCACATAAATCCCAAAGACAGCATGTTGTTCAGTCCAGTAGTTGGAAAGTGTACAGAATATGTTTAAAGTGATTTATGCTTTTTTGCAACTGAAGGTCAATGTGCAAACCATGTCACACTTCAAGGGATCACGAGATCTACTCTAACCTGGGCAAACCATATTAAATATGTATACATTAATAGTTCAGGGGGGCCCTTTGGATAAAATGACGGATATTATGTTTCTATCTCACATCCTGGCTTTGCTTTCTCTGAGAAAAACGAGATACTTTGAAATTGTATATTACAGCTTCCACCATGACAGTCAGTCAGACAGAGAGGAAGACGAGCACTCGCTGAGAGAGATAAAAGTGATGGATTGCATGTTAAGTGGATATTTTACTCCAATGTAACTGTATCATGACAGGGAGGATTATGATGTGACAGACACACAGCTTTTTGGTGGGCCTAAAGCCATTGATTGACACATGACACACGGGAAGTCAAATAAGTCCATCACTGAGTGAAACATGTGTCTGACATCGTTGGATATGAATTTTACATGAACCCTCTGCTGCAGCACTGCGTTAACTCGCATTTAGTCGGTACAGCTGGGGCAGAAGCTCTTAATGAAATCTTATTGGATGGGACTCTTAACTCCAAGACTCTGCACATGATTGGTAATTGGTTTGTTATTGATAATGAAGAAAGCACAGGTAGCCCAATGAGAACAAAACAGTTCTAGATGACTGGGTACTTGCAGTTTATTTACCATAAAGGTTAACTTTGATTTTCTTAAATTATCAGCCACCATTTTAACAACTCACCAAATATCTGGGCTGAAAAATAACTTATCCGTCAATAAATTAAATACATAAATACTTTAACTGATGCACAAAAGAATAATTGTGTAATAATTAAAAGATAAATAAATATAGACGTACAAAAACAAGAGAGGCTTAAATAAAGGACTGATTATAAAAACTTTGATTTCTGTTTCTTAATTACCAACATTTATATATTTATCCATCAAACAATGCTTTTAATTAATTTCCTTTCATTTTCTTGTTATTTGATTTTGTATTCCTGAATTAATATATTTAAAATAAGTAGTTTTTCATCCTTCATAGATAAACACATCTTTCATCAAGACCGTATCATGACTGTTTTGTAACTATTTGTGTGCGTGTGTTTGTGTGTGTGTGTGTGTGTGTGTGCGTGTGTGTGTGTGTGTGTGTGTGTGTGTGTGTGTGTGTGTGTGTGTGTGTGTGTGATATCTCAGGCTGTTGTATGTTATGATGTTGGATTGATCTCTGGCATGCTGTGTTTGGGTGTAAAGTGCAGTCAAGTGTTTGATCCCATCTGACCTAGACACATCAACAACACCCTCACCACACACGCATGTACACTCATAAGCCACCTGAGGTAAGATCAGATGAGACACGCAGCGGCTGAAGATGACAGGGTCTGATGCTCTTGGGCGGTGTATACGATCTACAGTCTACGTGTGGTCTCTCACAAACTGGCAAAGTGTCATTTGACTCCTACTCACATTCACACTACACAATGTACATGCTCACCCTCCATTCTCTTTCTTTCCTCTTTCCCCCATCCTTGTTTCTTCTTTCCCACCGCTCATTTCTTGCTGCTCCTCTCTCTCTCCCTCCACCTCCTCATCTCTGCCTGCCGTTAATGTGGGAGTGATTGAGGAGGGCTGTATGAGCAGGCTGACAGAGCTCATCTCTGGCCCATGATGCATGGCTTCCCTGGGCCTCCCCGCTGCCCCATTACACCCTGATTAATTGGCCCTGCTTAAGTCAATAACTCATCCGTTAAAAAACAAAAAGCTCCAGTGGCGAAGAGGAGGAGGAGGGGATGGGGAGAGGCAATGAAGGAGACAAGAGGAGCAAGCAAGTGAGAGAGAGAGAGAAAGAGAGAGAGGGAGAGAAAAATGGAAGAGGAAGACAAATTATTGAGGAGGTAATGTATTGGCTGAAGATGCATTAAGTGCACTTATACACACTGTTGTTTTTTAAAGATAGCTTTCATATATTTATATAGTTAAATATATATATATATATTACTGATGAATGTTGAAGTCGTACTCCTGTGTAAATCTATTTTCCTGCCACTGGCATCCTTTCACAGCACTTATGTAACAATTATACAGCAGTAAGTGTAAAGAGTCCAATACACATTTATACTATTTAATGTTATATGTACAATAAATCTGTGTAAAAGGTTATCACCTGACATCTAAGTCCAATATGAGGAATATTTGAGAAGTTTATGTATACCCCTAGGTTCAGGTGCAGGACCTCTCCATATAAATGTTCTTTAATTTGTGTAGTGGCTCAACTTATGCACACAATTGATTGTAGGATATTCATGGTCTGTACTTTTTCATCATATCACAACCACAGTCCATGATCACAACGCCCCAAAATGCTGGAGTCTACTTTTACACTTAAAACTTCACTGACAAAAACACACAAAACGTTCCAACGCCTCCATCAGATCCTTCTATATTTAACCTGTTGTATTATTTCTGCCTCACCGGCATGTGTGCACTGTGTCATTTCCAGCCAAAGCATTAGCGTGGCGTCAAGTCAACCACTCTCAGTCATCAGTGTGGGCGACAAATTCAATCAACCTCTCTTTCATTATGAGGAGGCTGAAATCTGTCTGAAGTTTCCTCTCAGATCGTCATCCTTTTTCTGCTCATCGTGTCAACTGTGTAGGTGTCTGAGTTTGCCTATATATAACTTTATGCAGTATCTGCAAAATACTGAAAATCTTACCTGCATGCTAGGTTAATCAGTCAATTTATAGAGTCTGAATTTATATTCAGGCAATTCACTATCCTATCAGTCCACTTCAGATTGTATGACATATTTGTAGTATGCACCTTTTTGTCAAAATATTACAGGTAATCTGTAGATTTTAGCTCGTGTTGATCCAATCATAAGCTCAAACCTTAAAAACTAAATCAATAACAATAATTAACTGATAGCAATTACTCAAAGCGACATGGCCTGCTGTGAATCTCTGCAGTTTGCCTTTCACATACGTCCAATGCAGTGGGAGCTTCTCAACTCAGATGCATTCACATCAGCAACAGATTCTCTGCCGGATTTAGTTAAGGGGTTTGTGCAGCAGAAAGGATGTAACGTTCTAACTCTGCTGTAGAGATCAACAACGGTGTTGCCTCTTATCACCACAAACTCTCTCTCTCCCTCTGAGATATTTTAATTCTTTTAGTTTTTTATATTTTTGCCGGAGTTCAGTCTAGATCTGAAAGCAGCATCACAGGGTATTCATACTAATTTCAATCGATTGGTATTCATTGATGATGGGTAATAGGTCTTGCATGGTTTCATCCAT
>NC_083640.1:4189652-4194652 GCF_963576545.1 Limanda limanda
ACAAAGCACCGATTTCTAAAGAAATGTTGTTGCCTGAAGACGCTGAACTTTAACAAGAAGCCGGGTTGAGTTTGTCCTCACTAGAACCCCGAACTTACCCAGTTTACATCTTTCTCTTACGTCCAGTTTTGACCTGAGAATAAAATATTTGAGAAAACAGAGCACAGAAAGCTGCACACTGAACTGATCAGTTTTATTCTCACAAATGTTTCAAACCCAGTGTTTCTCCTGATCCTTGTGCACTTAGTGGCATAAAGATTCAGTGTGTAGTTGTGAGTTTAATATCAGAAGCAGTTAGGGATAGTACCTTCAGTATGAACTGGACTGTGCTATCTTATATTATTAGATATGAAGGTTGTGGTTGTGGGTCCACTGAGGTTCAGCGCGCCCGCATCATGTGATTATATTTCTGTGGGTTTGAGTTTGATCAGTGTCTTATGTTTCCAGACTTAGGCCGAGATGCAGCAAAATGATCTGCATCTGAGGAGTGTTTTGACCGAGGCGGCCAAGCCTGAGGATATCTGTCCCACAGAGGATCTTTGATGCATTTCAATAAACTGGGAGAGGGATGATTCTCATTGGAAACTGGATCCAAGTTGCTGAGTAATTTCATCAGCAGTGGAAAGAGCACTGAAGTATTTGACTCACAGATGAGATCGGTTACTGCTATAGAATTTAAATTTCCACAAGATTACTGAGTAAGTGAAAAAACCAAACTACTTAATAATGGTGACTGTGGTTCAGTATCTTCATCATCCCAGATTTATTTACTGTGACACATTGTGATAAAACAAAATTACACACTGAGATTTAAGTTTTCATGTACTGTCCAGTGCTGTTACTCACAGGTCAACAAGTAAGTGGTTTAAATTTCTCAAACGAGAACTAAATTCATTCCTATACTTTTCATAAAACGCAATAAGCAAAAGTCAGAGGTCACCTCACCACCACGTGTACCTTCACCCCGTCCTGCAATCTGATTGGCTGTAGTTTTCTCCAATTTTTCTTCATATTTAGCCTGCTTGAAAAAATCCAGCCGGAGTCTTCGATGTGACGGAGAGCCCCTCGAGTTGCGTGTTTGAAGAGTTGTGTTGTGTTGTGTTGTGCACTGGACTGGCTGCCTGAATGTGGCCTCTGGGTTCTTTCCCTCAATGTCTCTTGAACTGGAAACACTTATTATGAAATGAGATTAATATGGCAGGCAGACTATGTGGTCATTCACTCAGTGACTCTTCATAAGTCAGAATGGGTGTATGCAAGTGTGTGAGTGTGTGTGTGTGTGTGTGTGTGTGTGAGAGAGAGAGAGAGAGAGAGAGAGAGAGAGAGAGAGAGAGAGAGAGAGAGAGAGAGAGAGAGAGAGAGTGTGTTAGTGTGTTAGATTGGGACAACATTATCTTCTCTGCGTCACCTGGTAATTGTGCTTCGTTCTGTTCAATCTAGCTGTCCATTATACTTAGCCTCTTGTTCTCTGGACACACACACACACACACACACACACACACGCACGCACGCACACACACACACACACACACACACACACACACACACACACACACACACACACACAAACTTATATACAATGCATGCAGGCACACAGGTTCAACGGTTACGTGTCAGTCGTATTCAGGACAAAACACACACATTTACACACTTAGATGTACTACACACAGAAACCACTATACCTAAAAAAACACCTCCAGTCACACACACACACACACACACACACACACACACACACACACACACACACACACACACACACACACACACACACACACACACACACACACACACACACACACACACACACACACACACACACACACACACACACTCGTCACCGTGCCCCCGGACCACTGCGACCGCTCTCTAGCTCACTGCTCCCAGGCTGAGGGGGCTCCAATTAGCCGGGGCTGGCCCTCTCTCTCTCTCTCTCTCTCTCTCTCCCTCTCTCTCTCTCTCTCTCGCTCCCTCACCCTGATTGCTGCGCTCTGCTGTCACAGCTAATCGAGCCACTACCACCTCCCACTGCCACAGACAGGCCTTGTCACTGCCGCTCGGCAAAGGTCAGAGTCTGGCAATTAAAGCTACCCACTGGGGGTGTGGATAGCAGGGGCTGGGGGTGGGGCTGGGGGGGGCTGCGGATGGGGACAGTAGCACCACCGCACTAACCTCTCATCATGATAACCAACAGGCTTAGCTGTGGGGTGCTGAGAGCCTGACACGCACACCAACGCATGCACACAGATGAAGAACGACCCTCTCAGGCTTCATCCATTCAACTACGATTTAACACAAAAATCTCTGTCCACACAAGCATTCTGTTAACGGATCAGTTCCAATCACCGTCCTAACACATGATTAGAGCCTGATGAATCAGCAATGCTTATGTTGTTACCATAAAACACTTTTTACAAACAAAAACGTAGTGATATGGATGTAGATAGATAGATAGATAGATAGATAGATAGATAGATAGATAGATAGATAGATAGATAGATAGATAGATAGATAGATAGATAGATAGATAGATAGATAGATAGATAGATAGATAGATAGATAGATAGATAGATAGATAGATAGATAGATAGATAGATAGATAGATAGATAGATAGATAGATAGATAGATAGATTACTTTATTCATCCCCGAAGGGAAATTAATTCGTCATAGCAGCCGGTATATTTGAATACAATAAAATACAATACAATAGAATAAAAAAAAAATATTGAGGTAGAAAGAATAAAAAACAGAAACACAAGATAAATAGGTAGATAAGGTGCAGTGGCAAGATGATGGTTATAGTACTGATGATATGATGGTAATGTTATTGTTAGACAGTATATACAAAATATTACAGTATATATGGTATATAATATAACATAATATTTGATTGATTGATTGATTGAATATTTTATTTAAGCCTCGGAAGACACATTGAGGGATAAAACCCTCATTTACAATGGTGCCGAGGGTACAATAAAAAAGTTGATACATTAAAAGTTAATACATTGAATAAATAGGAATGAAATAAATATGCATATAGATTTATATATACAGTAATACAAGGTATAAAACAATTCGTCAATAAAATACTATGGCCAAGTCAACTAGCAGTTACAGTCTCTGCAGGAGAAGTCAGCTGTACATGAGACCAGACTCGAGAACTCCGTCAATGAAACAAATGAGCGCAACTTTAAAGATTTTTGGATGATAGTAATTATACCAATATAATAGCAGTATATAGTAATAATGGCAGCAACAGTATATATAATAATAATAGTAATATAATAATAATAATTTTAATTATAACATGTACACATGTATAAATATGTGTATATAGACTTATATATACAAAGAATATACAGAGAGTAGACTAAGATGCTTGAAAAGATACTCATAGGAATAGTTTTTTTTATCGTATTAGCACACACACTCTTCTGAGGTCAGAGGTCAACACACACACACTGGACACTCTTTAATACACACACATTTCTAGTGTCTCCACAACAGTCGGAGGCAAACTGCCTCATCAACATGAATGTGACAGAGTAGACCTCGTCTCCCTCCGCTGTTTAATAGTCTGCCTGCCTCTGTCCTTGTGCTCCTCACCTCTCCCACCCTCCTCCTCCTCCCTCGTGTCTCCCCCCCCCCCCCCCTCTTTTACCCCCCCATCATCCCTTCAGCGCTTCTTCACATCCAGCTAGACTAATCTGTGCCATCGGCCCCTCCTCTGCCATCTGTCAGAGCCCTCACATTGTTTTGACGTCTAGTTAATTCTGGCCCCGATGATTTATCAAACTCTTATTACGGCCCGCTGAAAGCCTCATTTATTGTCCTGATGTATGGTAATGATAGCCCCGCGCCACCGCCTGCCCTGAATCTTAACCAACGCACTTTTGTCCTCTCTTCTCGTCTCTTCCCTCTCTCTCTCTCTCTCTCTTCCTCTTTTTCTCTCCCTGAGTACATTTATCTTCTCTGTGCTGCTCTTTTATTCTCAGTGGCTTTGCATCTTTTTCCTCTTTGGCTTTACACGCTCACTTTTTGTGTGTCTGTCTGTCGGTCTCGAACTCTCTGCTGCATGCTCTCTCACTTCATCTAATCTCCCATTTTTTTCCTATCTTTTGGCTATTGTTTCCACTTCTGAGCTATTCCATCAATGCCTCTTTTAATCCCCGGTGATACTGAGAAGTCGGTCGTCTCCTGTTCTCCCTCATTCCACCTGTCTGTCCCGTTTTGCAGTGAAAGGCCTTGATGTGGCCTGGGACAGTATTGGAGCGCAGCCAGATGCTAAATATCGCTGTCACGGGCCTTTTCCTCAACCTGATATGGACGCCACGCATCAGCCGATACACACACATCAGACGGATGGCCAATGAAGTCACTCTGCTACCCTGAGAATAGACGTTTTACTCCTGCAGCAGATCATCAAATAGCGGCGATCTAGAATTACCCCCGCGGCCCTGACACAAAAACAAAACACTCCTGCTGAATAATTCAGACTGTGGCAGGATCTTAGGGGCATTAGCCGTCGATGGAGTGCAATAAAAGCTGGTGAGAAATCAATGGAGCGAGACTATACTCAATGTCCACAAAGCAAGATCCATTCCTAATGTGTCTGCAGTCATTTAAGTTGAAAGCTTGGTATTCATTATGCTGGTAGTTGATGTCTTCCTCTCTGATGCTCAGGTTTGTATAGAGCGTCAGCCAGGCTCATGTATCTCTCTGGAACATCTGTGGGGATCAAAAGGTTGTATGAATGACAAAGAAAACATGGCATTCCAGATAGTCATCAATAAATAAAGTCATGTACAAGAAAAGAAAAAAAGCTGGTTGAACTGGAATCAAACCGCAGACTTTCTGGGAAGTGGACAACCCGCTCTACTGATCCACAGCCAATCACTTGGTCTAATAACCAATCGTATGAAATGATTGGCTGGCGTACCTGTCTGTCACTAGCTGACCTGCCTGCACCCACCCTGCCCTTGCTGTCACTGTGGG